>NC_041392.1:88649641-88695353 GCF_002162155.2 Triticum dicoccoides | reverse complement strand
AAGCCCCCCGCACCTGTCGCTCGCAGCCCCGTCACTCCACAACAGACAGGTCCAGCACAGCCACCACGGCGCCCACGGCCGCCCGTGCCGGCGCCACGGCCGTCTGCAGCGCCACCGCCGTGCCCTGCGCAAGCGTCGTGTCCTGAGGAGATCACCACATCCCGCGCTGCAGGGCCGCCAAGGGAGGAAAGAGACCCCCGCCGCCACCTACGTCGATCGGGCTTTGCTCGGCGGTGCGCTCCGGCAGCAGCGAGGGAGGGGGTTGTTGGGAAACGCAGTAATTCAAAAAAAAATCCTATGCACACACAAGATCCGTCTAGGTGATGCATAGCAATGAGAGGGGAGAGTATTGTCCACGTACCCTCATAGACCGTAAGCAGAAGCGTAATGACAAGACGGTTGATGTAGTCGTACGTCTTCATGATCCGACCGATCCTAGCACCGAAGGTACGACACCTCCGTGATCTGCACACATTCAGCTCGGTGACGTCCCATGAACTCTAGATCCAGCTGAGGTCGAGGGAGAGTTTCGTCAGCACGATGGCGTGATGACGGTGATAATGAAGTTGCAACACAGGGCTTCGCCTAAGCTCTACAACGATATGACCGAGGTGGAAATCTGTGGAGGGGGCACCGCATATGGCTAAACAATCAACTTGTGTGTTCTAGGGTTCCCCCTCCCCACGTATATAAAGGAGGGAGGGGGAGGCCGTCCGGCCCTCGTTGGCGCGCCCCCAAGAGGGGAATCCTACTAGAACTCCAAATCCTAGTAGGTTTCCACCAAAAGGGAGAGAGGGGGAAGGAAGGAGAGGGAGAGGGGAAAGGAAAGGGGGGCGCCGCCCCCCTTCCTAGTCCAATTCGGACTCAAGGGGCAGGGGGTGCGCGGCCTGCCCTAGCCGCCCCTTTCTGTCTCCACTAAGGCCCATCGAGGCCCATTAGTTCCCTCGGGGTTTCCGATAACCCTCCGGCACTCCGGTTTTATTCGAAACTTCTCCGGAACACTTTCGATGTCCGAACATATCCGTCCAATATATCAATCTTTATGTCTCGACCATTTAGAGACTCCTCGTCATGTTCGTGATCACATCCGGGCCTCCGAACTACCTTCGGTACATCAAAACACATAAACTGATAATACCGATCGTCATCAAACGTTAAGCGTGCGGACCCTACGGGTTCGAGAACTATGTAGACATGACCGAGACTCATCTCCGGTCAATAACCAATAGCGGAACATGGATGCTCATATTGGTTCCTACATATTCTACGAAGATCTTTATCGGTCAAACCACATAACAACATACATTGTTCCCTTTGTCATCAGTATGTTACTTGCCCGAGATTCGATCGTCGGTATCTCAATACCTAGTTCAATCTCGTTACCAACAAGTCTCTTTACTCGTTCCGTAATGCAACATCCCGTAACTAACTCATTAGTCACATTTCTTGCAAGGCTTATAGTGATGTGCATTACCAAGAGGGCCCAGAGATACCTCTCCGATACACAGAGTGACAAATCCTAATCTCGATCTATGCCAACTCAACAAACACCATCGGAGACACCTATAGAGCATTTTTATAGTCACCCAGTTACGTTGTGACGTTTGATAGCACACTAAGTGTTCCTCTGGTATTCGGGGGTTGCATAATCTCATAGTCATAGGAACAAGTATAAGTTATGGAGAAAGCAATTGTAGTAAACTAAACAATCAAAGTGCTAAGCTAACAGATGGGTCAAGTCAATCACATCATTCTCTAATGATGTGATCCCATTCATCAAATGACAACTCTTGTCCATGGCTATGAAACTTAACCATCTTTGATTAATGAGCTAGTCAAGTAGAGGCATACTAGTGACACTCATTTTGTCTATGAATTCAAACATGTACTAAGTTTCCGGTTAGTACAATTCTAGTATGAATAAGAAAACATTTATCATGATATAAGGAAATATAAATAACAACTTTATTATTGTCTCTAGGGCATATTTCCTTCAGTCTCCCACTTGCACTAGAGTCAATAATCTACATTACATAGTAATGATTCTAACACCCATGGAGTCCTGGTGCTGATCATATTTTGCTCGTGAGAGAGGTTTAGTCAATGGGTCTGCAACATTCAGATCTGTATGTATCTTGCAAATCTCTATGTCTCCCTCCTTGACTCGATCGCGGATGGAATTGAAGCGCCTTTTGATGTGCTTGGTTCTCTTATGAAATCTGGATTCCTTTGCCAAGGCAATTGCACCAGTGTTGTCACAAAAGATTTTCATTGGACCCAATGCACTAGGTATGACACCTAGATCGGATATGAACTCCTTCATCCAGACTCCTTCATTTGCTGCTTTCGAAGCAGCTATGTACTCTGCTTCACACGTAGATCCCGCCATGACGCTCTGCTTGGAACTACACGTAGATCCCGAGCCCTGACCTCGACCTGGACGCCGCCTGCCCCTCCCTCGTTGCAGGCACCCGAGGTGAGCACGCCTACTCCTCCCCCTCCCCTACCTCTGCCTAGGGTTCTTCAAATTTTAGTTGCATCAAATTAGTTAGGGTTCATCTATGGGTGGAAAAGAATCGGATGCGGATGTTATCGGATACGGATTCGACTCGGATGTTTTCTTAGATAACGAATAAACACTATTGTAATGCACCACATATTTCATCCACTTGAACCTAATCCACCTTCATTGGACACACTGCTATGGACATAATGATATAAACCTCATAATTGGTATTGTACCAAAATTTGTATAACAACGTATAAATACACTCAAAATGAAAAAAATGAAAAAAAGAATACTAGTAGAGATGGATAGTAAACACGCTGCTACTAGCTAGATTAGATGCAGCGCGGGAGAGAACAAACGTTGCTGCTATGTGTCTTAGCAGTAGCGCGTGTCGCACGCACTACTGCTAAGTAATAGCTGTAACACCTTATTAGTAGCGCGGTGTCCCATGCTACTAGTGGGCATTAAACCCGCGCTACTACTAGGGTTTTCCATAGTAGTGATATCTTGCCTTCAGATCTGTGATTGAAGGTGTACCCAACGGTCTCCTTTGGGTATCCTATGAAGACACATTTCTCCGATTTGGGTTCGAGCTTATCAGGTTGAAGTTTTTTCACATAACCATCGCAGCTCCAAACTTTAAGAAACGACAACTTGGGTTTCTTGCCAAACCATAGTTCATAAGGTGTTGTCTCAATGGATTTCGATGGTGCCCTATTTAACCTGAATGCAGCCGTCTCTAAAGCATAACCCCAAAACGATAGCGGTAAATCAGTACGAGACATCATAGATCGCACTGATAACCCACAAGTATAGGGGATCAATTGTAGCATCTTTCAATAAGAGTGTCGAACCCAACAAGGAGCTAAAGGTAGAACAAATATTCCCTCAAGTTCTATCGACCACCGATACAACTCTACGCACGCTTAACGTTCGCTTTACCTAGAACAAGTATGAAACTAGAAGTACTTTGTAGGTCTTGTTGGATAGGTTTGCAAGATAATAAAGAGCGCGTAAATAAAAAGTAGGGGCTGTTTAGATAAAGACACAACTAAGTTAGGTTTAGTAGAGAGCTTTTTGTCACGAGAAAGTTATTTGTCCTAGGCAATCGATAAGTAGACCGGTAATCATTATTGCAATTTTATTTGAGGGAGAGGCATAAGCTAACATACTTTCTCTTCTTGGATCATATGCACTTATGATTGGAACTCTACCAAGCATCCTCAACTACTAAAGATCATTAAGGTAAAACCCAACCATAGCATTATAAGGCATCAAGTCCTCTTTATTCCCATACGCAAACAACCTACTTACTCGGTTCTGTGTTTCTACCACTCACGCCACCCACCATAAGCAAATCATGAACATATTTCAAACCCTACAGCGGGGATCCCTCACGATTGCGCGACACAGAGAGCACCATAGGACAGCACCAATAATAAAACATGCAACTCAAACCAATCACGATCATCAATTAACCCATAGGACAAAACAGATCTACTCAAACATCATAGGATAGCCATATATCACTGGGAAATAATATATAGCGTTGAGGACCATGTTTATGTAGAGATTATAGTGGGTAAAAGAGGAGTTACACCACTTCATAGAGGGGGGAAGAGTTGGTGATGATGCCGGTGAAGTTGTTGGTGTAGATTGCGGTGATGATGATGGCCCCGACGGCGTTCTGGCGCCACTGGAAGAGAGGGAGAGAGAGCCCCCCTTCTTCTTCTTCTTCTTCCTTGACCTTCTCCCTAGATGGGAGAAGGGTTTCCCCTCTGGTCCATGGCCTCCATGGCATGGGAGGGGCAAGAGCCCCTCCGAGATTGGATCTGTCTCTCTGTCTCTCTCTATTTCTGCGTTCCAGATTCTGCCCTTTCATCGTTTCTTAAATTCCTGAAGATCCGTGACTCCGTTTGGGCTGAATTTTGGACACGATTTTTATCCGGATATTAGCTTTCTTGCGGCGAAAGAAGGGCATCAACCGCCTTACGAGGTGGCCACGAGGGTCAGGGGCGCCCCCCCTACCTCTTGGGCCCCTCGAGCATCGTCTCGTGTTGATTTCACTTCCCAAAATTCACATATATTCCAAAAAAAATTCTCTGTCAGTTTTTATCCCGTTTGTACTCCGTTTGATATGGATTTTCTGCGTAACAAAAAACATGCAACAAACAGGAACTGGCACTGGGCACTGGATCAATATGTTAGTCCCAAAAACAGTATAAAAAGTTGCCAAAAGTATATGAAAGTTGTATAATATTGGCATGGAATAATAAAAAATTATGGATACGATGGAGACGTATCAGCATCCCCAAGCTTAATTCCTACTCGTCCTCGAGTAGGTAAATGATGAAAAAGATAATTTTTTATGTGGAATTCTACCTAGCATAATCTTGATCATGTAATCTAATCATGGCATGAATATTAAGACACGAGTGATTCAAAGCAATAATCTATCATTTGACATTAAGACAATAATACTTCAAGCATATTAATAAAGCAATCATGTCTTTTCAAAATAACATGGCCAAAGAAAGTTATCCCTACAAAATCATATGGTCTGGCTATGCTCCATCTTCACCACACAAAATATTCAAATCATGCACAACCCCTATGACAATCCAAGCAATTGTTTCATACTTTGATGTTCTCAAACCTTTTCAACTTTCACGCAATACATGAGCGTGAGCCATGGATATAGCACTATAGGTGGAATAGAATATGATGATGTGTGGAGAAGACAAAAAAGGGAGAAAGTCTCACAACGACGCGGCTAATCAATGGGTTATAGAGATGCCCATCAATTGATGTCAATGCGAGGAGTAGGGATTGCCATGCAATGGATGCACTAAGAGCTATAAGTGTATGAAAGCTCAAACTGAAACTAAGTGGGTGTGCATCCAACTTGCTTGCTCATGAAGACCTCGGGCGTGTGAGGAAGCCCATCATCGGAATATACAAGCCAAGTTCTATACTGAAAATTACCACTAGTATATGAAAGTGATAACTCAAGAGACTCTCTATATGAAGAACATGGTGCTACTCTGAAGCACAAGTGTGGTAAAAGGATAGTAACATTGTCCCTTCTCTCTTTTTCTCTCATTTTTATTTTTTTCTCTCTTTTTTTGTGGGCTTCTTTGGCCTCTTTTTTTATTTGGGATTATTTGGCCTCTTTTATTTTGATAACCTCACATGGGACAATGTTCTAATAATGATGATCATCACACTTTTATTTACTTACAACTCAATATTACAACTCGATACTAGAACAAAGTATGACTCTATATGGATGCCTCCGGCGATGTACCGGGATGTGCAATGATCTAGCGTAGCAATGACATCAAAAAGGACAACCATGAAAACATCATGCTAGCTATCTTACGACCATGCAAAGCAATATGACAATGATGCTCAAGTCATGTATATGATGATGATGGAAATTGCATGGCAATATATCTCGGAATGGCTATGGAAATGCCATAATAGGTAGGTATGGTGGCTGTTTTGAGGAAGATATAAGGAGGCTTATGTGTGATAGACCCTATCGTATCACGGGGTTTGGATGCACCGGCGAAGTTTGCACCAACTCTTGAGGTGAGAAAGGGCACTGCACGGTACCGAAGAGGCTAGCAATGATGGAAGGGTGAGAGTGCGTATAATCCATGGACTCAACATTAGTCATAAAGAACTCACATACTTATTGAAAAAATCTATTAGTCATCGAAACAAAGTACTACGTGCATGTTCCTAGGGGGATAGATTGGTAGGAAAATACCATCGCTCGTCCCCGACCGCCACTCATAAGGAAGACAATCAATAAATACCTTATGCTCCGACTTCATCACATAACGGTTCACCATACGTGCCTGCTACGGGAATCACAAACTTCAACACAAGTATTTCTACAATCCACAACTACCCACTAGCATGACTCTAATATCACCATCTTTATATCGCAAAACTATTGCAAGGAATCAAACATATCATATTCAGTGATCTACAAGTTTTATGTAGGATTTTATGACTAACCATGTGAATGACCAGTTCCTGTCATCTCTCTAAATAGATATAAGTGAAGCAAGAGAGTTTTTAATCCTTTCTACAAAAGATATGCCCACGCTCTAACAAATATAAGTGAAGCAAAAGAGCATTCTACAAATGGCAGTTTTCTATGTGAAGAGAAACAGACAATCCAAACTTCAAAAGATATAAGTGAAGCACATGAAGCATTCTATAAAGCCATACTCAAAAGATATAAGTGAAGTGAAATGAGAATTCTATAAATCAACGAAGAACTATCTCATACCAGCATGGTGCATAAAAGAAAAGTGAAAACTAAATGCAAACGACGCACCAAGATTTACATATATCATGTGACGAATAAAAATATAGCTCCAAGTGAAATTACCGATGATCATTAGAAGAAAGAGGGGATGCCTTCCAGGGCATACCCTATTGGGAAACATAGTAATTTCAAAAAATTTCCTACGCACACGCAAGATCATGGTGATGCATAGCAGCGAGAGGGGAGAGTGTGATCTACGTACCCTTGTAGACCGCAGCGGAAGCATTAGCACAACGCGGTTGATGTAGTCATACGTCTTCACGGCCCGACCGATCAAGCACCGAAACTACGACACCTCCGAGTTTTAGCACATGTTCAGCTCGATGACGATCCCCGGACTCTGATCCAGCAAAGTGTTGCGGAAGAGTTCCGTCAGCACGACGGCGTGGTGACGATCTTGATGTTCTACCGTCGCAGGGCTTCGCCTAAGCACCGTTACAATATTATCGAGGATTATGGTGGAAGAGGGCACCACACACAGCTAAGAAAACGATCACGTGGATCAACTTGTGTGTCTAGGGGTGCCCCTGCCCCCGTATATAAAGGAGCAAGGGGAGGAGGCCGGCCGACCCTATAGGCGCGCCAAGGAGGAAGTGGGGAGGGAGAAGGAAAGGGGGGCGCCGCCCCCCTCTCCTAGTCCAATTCGGACCAGGGGGAGGAGGCGCGCGACCCACCCTGGCTGCCCTTCTCTTTCTCCACTAAGGCCCATATGGCCCATTACTTCTCTCGGGGGGTTCCGGTAACCCTCCGGTACTCCGGTTTTCTCCGAAATCACCCGGAACACTTCCGGTGTCCGAATATAGCCGTCCAATATATCAATCTTTATTTCTCGACCATTTCGAGACTCCTCATTATGTCCGTGGTCACATCCGGGACTCCGAACTAACTTCGGTACATCAAAACTCATAAACTCATAATATAACTGTCATCGAAACCTTAAGTGTGCAGACCCTACGGGTTCGAGAACAATGTAGACATGACCAAGACATGTCTCCGGTCAATAACCAATAGCGGAACCTGGATGCTCATATTGGCTCCTACATATTCTACGAAGATCTTTATCGGTCAGACCGCATAACAACATACGTTGTTCCCTTTGTCATCGGTATGTTACTTGCCCGAGATTCGATCATCGGTATCTCAATACCTACTTCAATCTCGTTACCGGCAAGTCTCTTTACTCGTTACGTAATACATCATCTTGCAACTAACTCATTAGTTGCAATGCTTGCAAGGCTTATGTGATGTGCATTACCGAGAGGGCCCAGAGATACCTCTCCGACAATCGGAGTGACAAATCCTAATCTCGAAATACGCCAACCCAACATTTACCTTTGGAGACACCTGTAGAGCTCCTTTATAATCACCTAGTTACGTTGTGACGTTTGGTAGCACACAAAGTGTTCCTCCGGCAAACGGGAGTTTGCATAATCTCATAGTCATAGGAACATGTATAAGTCATGAAGAAAGCAATAGCAACATACTAAACGATCGGGTGCTAAGCTAATGGAATGGGTCATGTCAATCACATCATTCTCCTAATGATGTGATCCCGTTAATCAAATGACAACACATGTCTATGGTTAGGAAACATGACCATCTTTGATTAACGAGCTAGTCAAGTAGAGGCATACTAGTGACACTTTGTTTGTCTATGTATTCACACATGTATTATGTTTCCAGTTAATACAATTCTAGCATGAATAATAAACATTTATCATGAAATAAGGAAATAAATAATAACTTTATTATTGCCTCTAGGGCATATTTCCTTCAGTCTCCCACTTGCACTAGAGTCAATAATCTAGATCACATCGCTATGTGATTTAACATCAATAGTTCACATCACCATGTGATTAACACCCATAGTTCACATCGTCATGTGACCAACACTCAAAAGGTTTACTAGAGTCAGTAATCTAATTCACATCTATATGTGATTAACACCCAAACAGTACTAAGGTGTGATCATGTTTTGCTTGTGAGAGAAGCTTAGTCAACGAGTCTGCCAAAATTCAGATCCGTATGTATTTTGCAAATTTCTATGGCTACAATGCTCTGCACGGAGCTACTTTAGCTAATTGCTCCCACTTTCAATATGCATCCAGATTCTACAATGCTCTGCACGAACCTTTTTTCACCTCCATAATCGAGAAACATATCCTTATTCCACTAAGGATAATTTCGACCGCTGTCCAGTGATCTACTCCTAGATCACTATTGTACTCCCTTGCCAACATCAGTGTAGGGTATACAATAGATCTGGTACACAGCATGGCATACTTTATAGAACCTATGGCTGAGGCATAGGGAATGACTTTCATTCTCTTTCTATCTTCTGCCGTGGTCGGGTTTTGAGTCTTACTCAATTTCACACCTTGTAACACAGGCAAGAACTCTTTCTTTGACTGTTCCATTTTGAACTACTTCAAAATCTTGTCAAGGTATGTACTCACTGAAAAAACTTATCAAGCGTCTTGATCTATCTTTATAGATCTTGATGCTCAATATGTAAGCAGCTTCACCGAGGTTTTCATTGAAAAACTCCTTTCAAACACTTCTTTATGCTTTACAGAATAATTCTACATTATTTCTGATCAACAATATGTCACTCACATATACTTATCAGAAATGTTGTAGTGCTCCCACTCACTTTCCTGTAAATACAGGCTTCACTGCAAGTCTGTATAAAACTATATGCTTTGAACAACTCATCAAAGCGTATATTCCAACTCCAAGATGCTTGTACTAGTCCATAGATGGATCGCTGGAGCTTGCACATTTTGTTAACACCTTTAGGATTGACAAAACCTTCTGGTTGCATCATATACAACTCTTCTTTAAGAAATCCATTAAGGAATGCAGTTTTGTTTATCCATTTGCCAGATTTCATAAAATGCGGCAATTGCTAACATGATTCGGACAGACTTAGGCATAGATACGAGTGAGAAACTCTCATCGTAGTCAACACCTTGAACTTGTCGAAAACCTTTTGTGACAATTCTAGCTTTGTAGATAGTAACACTACTATCAGCGTCCGTCTTCCTCTTGAAGATCCATTTATTTTCTATGGCTTGCCGATCAACGGGCAAATCCATCAAAGTCCATACTTTGTTCTTATACATGGATCATATCTCAGATTTCATGGCCTCAAACCATTTCGCGGAATCTGGGCTCATCATCGCTTCCTCATAGTTCGCAAGTTCATCATGGTCTAGTAACATGACTTCCAGAACAGGATTACCGTACCACTCTGGTGCGGATCTCACTCTGGTTTACCTACGAGATTCGGTAGTAACTTGATCTGAAGTTACATGATCATCATCATTAGCTTCCTCACTAATTGGTGTAGTAGTCACAAGAACAGATTTATGTGATGAACTACTTCCAATAAGGGAGAAGGTACAATTACCTTATCAAGTTTTCTACTTTCCTCCCACTCACTTCTTTCGAGAGAAACTCCTTCTCTAGAAAGGATCCATTCTTAGCAACGAATGTCTTGCCTTCGGATCTGTGATAGAAGATGTACCCAACAGTCTCCTTTGGATATCCTATGAAGACATATTTCTCCGATTTGGGTTTGAGCTTATCAGGATGAAACTTTTTCTTATAAGCATTGCAACCCCGAACTTTAAGAAACGACAACTTTGGTTTCTTGCCAAACCACAGTTCATATAGTGTCGTCTCAACGGATTTAGATGGTGCCCTATTTAACGTGAATGTAGCTGTCTCTAATGCATAACCCCAAAACTATAGTGGTAAATTGGTAAGAGACATCATAGATCGCACCATATCTAATAAAGTACGGTTATGACGTTCGGACACACCATTACACTGTGGTGTTCCAGGTAGCGTGAGTAGTGAAACTATTTCACATTGTTTTTAACTGAAGACCAAACTCGTAACTCAAATATTCTCTTTCACGATTAGATCGTAGAAACTTTATTTTCTTGTTACGATGATTTTCCACTTCACTCTGAAATTCTTTGAACTTTTCAAATGTTTTAGACTTATGTTTCATCAAGTAGATATACTCATATCTGCTCAAATCATCTGTGAAGGTCAGAAAATAATGATACCTCTCGCGAGCCTCAATATTCATCGGACCACATACATCAGTATGTATGATTTCCAACAAATCTGTTGCTCGCTCCATTGTTCCGGAGAACGTAGTCTTAGTCATCTTGCCCATGAGGCATGGTTCGCAAGCATCAACTGATTCATAATCAAGTGATTCCAAAAGCCCATCAATATGGATTTTCTTCATGCGCTTTACACCAATATGACCTAAACGGCAGTGCCACAAATAAGTGGCACTATCATTATTAACTTTGCATCTTTTGGCTTCAATATTATGAATATGTGTATCACTACGATCGAGATCCAACAAACCATTTTCATTGGTGTGTATGACCATAGAAGGTTTTATTCATGTAAACAGAACAACAATTGTTCTCTAATTTAAATGAATAACCATATTGCAATAAACATGATCAAATCATATTCATGCTCAATGCAAACACCAAATAACACTTATTTAGTTTCAACACTAATCCCGAAAGTATAGGGAGAGTGCGATGATGATCATATCAATCTTGGAACTACTTCCAACACACATCGTCACCTCGACTTTTACTAGTTTCTGTTTATTCTGCAACTCCCGTTTCGAGTTACTAATCTTAGCAACTGAACTAGTATCAAATACTGAGGGGTTGCTATAAACACTAGTAAAGTACACATCAATAACATGTATATCCAATATACCTTTGTTCACTTTGCCATCCTTCTTATCCACCAATTACTTGGGGTAGTTCCGCTTCTAGTGACCAGTCCCTTTGAAGTAGAAGCACTCAGTCTCAGGCTTAGGTCCAGACTTGGGCTTCTTCACTTGAGCAGCAACTTGCTTGCCATTCTTCTTGAAGTTCCCCTTCTTCCCTTTGCTTGAAACTAGTGGTCTTGTTAAACCATCAACACTTGATGTTTTTCTTGATTTCTACCTTCGTCGATTCCAGCATCACGAAGAGCTTGGGAATTACTTTCGTCATCCCTTGCATATTACAGTTCATCACGAAGTTCTACTAACTTGGTGATGGTGACTAGAGAATTCTGTCAATCACTATTTTATCTAGAAGATTAACTCCCACTTGATTCAAGCGATTGTAGTACCCAGACAATCTGAGCACATGCTCACTAGTTGAGCGATTCTCCTCCATCTTTTAGCTATAGAACTTGTTGGAGACTTCATATCTCTCAACTCGGGTATTTGCTTGAAATATTAACTTCAACTCCTGGAACATCTCATATGGTCCATGACGTTCAAAACGTCTTTGAAGTCCCGATTCTAAGCCGTTAAGCATGGTGCACTAAACTATCAAGTAGTCATCATATTTAGCTAGCCAAACATTCATAACGTCTGCATCTGCTCCTGCAATAGGTCTGTCACCTAGTGGTGCATCAAGGACATAATTCCTCTGTGCAACAATGAGGATAAACCTCAGATCACGGATCCAATCCGCATCATTGCTACTAACATCTTTCAACACAATTTTCTCTAGGAACATATCAAAATAAACACAGGGAAGCAACAATGTGAGATATTGATCTACAACATAATTTACAAAAATACTATCAGGACTAAGTTCATGATAAATTTAAGTTAAATTAATCATATTACTAAAGAACTCCCACTTAGATAGACATCCCTCTAATCCTCTAAGTGATCACGTGATCCAAATCAACTAAACCATGTCCGATCATCACGTGAGATGGAGTAGTTTCATTGGTGAACATCACTATGTTGATCATATCTACTATATGATTCATGCTTGACCTTTCAGTCTCCGTGTTCCGAGGCCATATCTGTATATGCTTGGCTCGTCAAGTATAACCTGAGTATTCCGCGTGTGCAACTGTTTTGCACCCGTTGTATTTGAACGTAGAGCCTATCACACCCGATCATCACGTGGTGTCTCAGCACGAAGAACTTTCGCAATGGTGCATACTCAGGGAGAACACTTCTTGATAATTAGTGAGAGATTATCTTAAAATGCTACCGTCAATCAAAGCAAGATAAGATGTATAAAAGATAAACATCATATCCAATCAAAATATGTGACATGATATGGCCATCATCATCTTGCGCCTTTGATCTCCATCTCCAAAGTACTGTCATGATCTCTATCGTCATCGGCATGACACCATGATCTCCATCATCTTGATCTATATCAATGTGTCGTCACACGGTCGTCTCGCCAACTATTGCTCTTGCAACTATTGCTATTGCATAGTGATAAAGTAAAGCAATTATTTGGCGCTTGCATCTTATGCAATAAAGAGACAACCAAAAGGCTTTTGCCAGTTGCCGATAACTTCAACAAAACATGATCATCTCATACAACCACTTATATCTCATCATGTCTTGACCATATCACATCACAACATGCCCTGCAAAAACAAGTTAGACGTCCTCTACTTTGTTGTTCCAAGTTTTACGTGGCTGCTACGGGCTGAGCAAGAACTGTTCTTACCTACGCATCAAAACCACAACGATAGTTTGTCAAGTTGGTGCTATTTTAACCTTCGCAAGGACCGGGCGTAGCCACATTCGGTTCAACTAAAGTTGGAGAAACTGACACCCGCCAGCCACCTGTGTGCAAAGCACATCGGTAGAACCAGTCTCGCGTAAGCGTATGCGTAATGTCGGTCTGGGCCGCTTCATCCAACAATACCGCCGAACCAAAGTATGACATGCTGGTAAGCAGTATGACTTATATCGCCCACAACTCACTTGTGTTCTACTCGTGCATATAACATCAACACATAAAACTAGGCTCGGATGCCACTGTTGGGAAACGTAGTAATTTCAAAAAATTTCCTACGCACATGCAAGATCATGGTGATGCATAGCAGTGAGAGGGGAGAGTGTGATCTACGTACCCTTGTAGACCGCAGCGGAAGCGTTAGCACAACGCGGTTGATGTAGTCGTACGTCTTCATGGCCCGACCGATCAAGCACCGAAACTATGGCACCTCCGAGTTTTAGCACACGTTCAGCTCGATGACGATCCTCGGACTCCGATCCAGCAAAGTGTTGGGGAAGAGTTCCGTCAGCACGACGGCATGGTGACGATCTTGATGTTCTACCATCGCAGGGCTTCGGCTAAGCACCGCTACAATATTATCGAGGATTATGGTGGAAGGGGGCATCGCACACGGCTAAGAAAACGATCACGTGGATCAACTTGTGTGTCTAGGGGTGCCCCCTGCCCCCGTATATAAAGGAGCAAGGGGAGGAGGCCGGTCGGCCCTATAGGCGCACCAAGGAGGAGTCCTCCTCCTAGTAGGAGTAGGACTCCTACTAGGAGGGGGAAGGAAGTGGGGAGGGAGAAGGAAAGGGGGGCGCCCCCCCCCTCTCCTAGTCCAATTCGGACAAGGGGGGAGGAGGCGTGCGGCCCACCCTGGCTGCCCTTCTCTTTCCCCACTAAGGCCCATATGGCCCATTACTTCTCCCGGGGGGGGGGGTTCCGGTAACCCTCCGGTACTCCGGTTTTCTCCGAAATCACCCGGAACACTTCCGGTGTCCGAATATAACCGTCCAATATATCAATCTTTATGTCTCGACCATTTCGAGACTCCTCGTTATGTCCGTGATCACATCCGGGACTCTGAACTAACTTCGGTACATCAAAACTCATAAACTCATAATATAACTGTCATCGAAACCTTAAGCGTGTGGACCCTACGGGTTCGAGAACAATGTAGACATGACCAAGACATGTCTCCGGTCAATAACCAATAGCGGAACCTGGATGCTCATATTGGCTCCTACATATTCTACAAAGATATTTATCGGCCAGACCGCATAACAACATACATTGTTCCCTTTGTCATCGGTATGTTACTTGCCCGAGATTCGATCGTCGGTATCTCAATACCTAGTTCAATCTCATTACCGGCAAGTCTCTTTACTTGTTTCGTAATACATCATCTTGCAACTAACTCATTAGTTGCAATGCTTGCAAGGCTTATGTGATGTGCATTACCGAGAGGTCCCAGAGATACCTCTCCGACAATCGGAGTGACAAATCCTAATCTCGAAATACGCCAACCCAACATTTACCTTTGGAGACACCTGTAGAGCTCCTTTATAATCACCCAGTTACGTTGTGACGTTTGGTAGCACACAAAGTGTTCCTCCGGCAAACGGAGTTGCATAATCTCATAGTCATAGGAACATGTATAAGTCATGAAGAAAGCAATAGCAACATACTAAACAATCGGGTGCTAAGATAATGGAATGGGTCATGTCAATCACATCATTCTCCTAATGATGTGATCCCGTTAATCAAATGACAACACATGTCTATGGTTAGGAAACATAACCATCTTTGATTAACGAGCTAGTCAAGTAGAGGCATACTAGTGACACTTTGTTTGTCTATGTATTCACACATGTATTATGTTTCCGGTTAATACAATTCTAGCATGAATAATAAACATTTATCATGAAATAAGGAAATAAATAATAACTTTATTATTGCCTCTAGGGCATATTTCCTTCATCCCCAAGCTTGGTTGCTTGGGAGTCCTTGAATATTTCCTTCGGGTGCCTCGGGCATCCGCAAGCTTAGGCTCTTGCCACTCCTTATTCCTTCATCCATCGTGATCTCTCCAAAACTTGAAAACTTCAATCGCACAAAACTTAACAAAAAGTTCGGTAAGATCCGTTAGTATAATAAAGAAAATCACTACTCTAAGTACTGTTGAAAACCAATTCATATTTTGTTTTTGCATTTTAGATACTGTAATATAACTTTTCCATGGCTTAATCCACTGATAGAAATTGATAGTTTCATCAAAACAAGCAAACTATGCATCAAAAACAGAATCTGTCTTAAACAGGACAGTCTGCAGTAATCTGAACATTCACTATACTTACGGTACTACAAAAATTCTGAAATAATTAGGAAAAATAAACAATTTGTATAGAAAGATATTGCAAAAAGTTTCAGAACTGTTTGACATTCCAGTAAAAAAATGTAAAATCACGCACTACAGCCAAAGTTTCTGTTCTGCACCGCACAAACCAACAAGCAATGTAAATATCCTAAAGGCAAATCTTGGCATATTATTTTTATAATACAATGGAATTGTACAAGGGGATAATTATTTTTGTTGAAAAGTTTCTGTAATCAAGATTCACAAAGTTTCCATGAGCATCAACAAAGTTCAAGGAGCTCTCCCACTTCAACAATGCTTGTCTCTCTCACTTTCACTTTCCTTTTTGAAAAGTTTTGGGTTCCCCTCTTTTTTTTAAACTATATAAAAGCACTCAACAAAAATAAATGACTCTCTAAAACTTCCGGGTTGTCTCCCTGGAAGCGCTTTCTTTAAAGCCATTAAGCTAGGCATAAGGTGCTCAAGTAATGAATCCACCCGGATCCCAAGGTATATCAAAGCCGATTTTAATTAACAATGATTTGTGATTTAGTAGTGAGCAAAAAGCAACATATATCATGTAATTGCGAAGCCTAACACTCTTCCTATGCATCGGCATGTCATAAAATAACAATTCATGCACACATAGTAAAGGCCAATGCATAGTATAAACAGTTTCTTGCAATTTTATCATATTGGAAACATGGAGAGGCGGAGATGTAGTTCCTCTCTCATAATAATTGCAAGTAGGAGCAGCAAGCACATGCATATTATATCTATCAAAATCATCATGTGTATCAGTAAAACGCAACCCATCAATATAATCCTTAATAAGGGCAAACTTCTCCGATATAGTGTAGTCGGGAGAATTCAAATAGATAATAGGACTATCATGCGTGGGTGCAATAGCAACAATTTCATGTTTAACATAAGGAACTATAGCAAGTTCATCTCCATATGCATAATTCATATTGGCATCGTGGCCACAAGCATAGCAAGTATCATCAAAAAGGGATATTTCAAAAGAATCAACGGGATCATAATAATCATCATAGCAATCATCCTTCGGTAAGCACGAAGGGGAATTAAACAATGTATGAGTTGAAGAGTTACCCTCATTAGAAGGTGGGCACGGGTAGCTAATCCGCTCTTCCTCCTTTTGTTCTTCGTTCTCCTCATCATCTTTTCCATCCAATGAGCTCACAGTTTCATCAATTTCTTCTTCCATAGATTCCTGCAAAATATTAGTCTCTTCTCGGACAGCGGAGACTTTCTCAATAAATTCATCAATATCATAATTGTATTTATAATTCTCATAGCAATATTTAAGGATAGCTAAATTTTCAGGTCTATAAACTGAATCATCAAAATCTTCAAACTCTTTACACAAAGATTCAATTTCATAAGCACCCATAAAAGCAACGAATTCTTCTATTTGTTCCACATCATTATAATCATATATACCATTAGCATAAGAAGCCAAGGTTTCATCATCATTAAATTCACATGAAAGGGAGAGGTGTGGAGCCTTCATCCTAGAGCAACAAGTATAATCATATCTCAAGCACAGTTGCCGAGCATACCAATGAAACATATAAATTTGATCCCATAATAGTTTCCCTTTTTGAGTCAAGTGATAATCCTTAAAGTATTCACGTTGATCCAACGTTACTCCCATTATAAAGTTGAATGGGGTTTTCTCAGGATTATCAAAGTAGTACATAATATCTTTCACATAATGAGCATCGAGGGTTTTAGGAGGTTCCCCATCTCCATGAGTAGCAAGTAAACCATTTTTTTGGTATTTTGTGTTCCATATCCATAACTAAAGATAGAGAACAACTTAGAACAACAAATAAAAATTACTTAGTGATAAAGCAAACAAGCACACACAAGAATATTCACCCCATGCTATAACTCCCCGTCAACGGCGCCAGAAAAAGGTCTTGATAACCCACAAGTATAGGGGATCAATTGTAGCCTCTTTCGATAAGTAAGAGTGTCGAACCCAACGAGGAGCTAATGGTAGAACAAATATTCCCTCAAGTTCTATCGACCACCGATACAACTCTACGCACGCTTAACGCTCGCTTTACCTAGAACAAGTATGAAACTAGAAGTACTTTGCAGGTGTTATTGGATAGGTTTGGAAGATAATAAAGAGTGCATAAATAAAAAGTAGAGGATGTTATAAACACAACTAAGTTAGGTTTAGTAGAGAGCTTTTTGTCACGAGAAAGTTATTTGTCCCTAGGCAATCGATAACTAGACTAGTAATCATTATTGCAATTTTATTTGAGGGAGAGGCATAAGCTAACATACTTTCTCTTCTTGGATCATATGCACTTATGATTGGAACTCTAGCAAGCATCCGCAACTACTAAAGATCATTAAGGTAAAACCCAACCATAGCATTATAAGTCATCAAGTCCTCTTTATTCCCATACGCAAACAACCTACTTACTTGGGTCTGTGTTTCTATCACTCACGCCACCCACCATAATCAAATCATGAACATATTGCAAACCCTACAACGGGGATCCCTCATGCTTGCGCGACATGGAGAGGACCATAGGACAACACCAATAATAAAACATGCAACTCAAACCAATCACGATCATCAATTAACCCATAGGACAAAATGGATCTAGTCAAACATCATAGGATAGCCATACATCATTGGGAAATAATATATAGCATTGAGCACCATGTTTAAGTAGATATCACAGCGGGTAAAAGAGGAGTTACACCGCTACATAGAGGGGGGAAGAGTTGGTGATGATGGCGGTGAAGTTGTTGGTGTAGATTGCGGTGATGATGATAGCCCCGGCGGCATTCCGGCGCCACCGGGAGAGAGGGGGAGAGAGCCCACCTTCTTCTTCTTCTTCTTCCTTAACCTTCTCCCTAGATGGGAGAAGGGTTTCCCCTCTGGTCCATGGCCTCCATAGCATGGGAGGGGCGAGAGCCCCTCCGAGATTGGATATGTCTCTCTGTCTCTCTCTGTTTCTGCATTTCAGATTCTGCCCTTTCACCGTTTCTTAAACTCCCGGAGATCGTAACTCCGATTGGGCTGAATTTTGGACACGATTTTTATCCGGATATTAGCTTTCTTGTGGCGAAAGAAGGGCATAAACCACCTTACGGGGTGGCCACGAGGGTCAGGGGCGCGCCTGCCCCCTGGGGCGCGCCCCCTACCTCGTGGACCCCTCGAGCATCGTCTCGCGTTGATTTCACTTCCCAAAATTCACATATATTCCAAAAAAAATCTCCGTCAGTTTTTATCCCGCCTAGACTCCGTTTGATATGGATTTTATGCAAAACAAAAAACATGCAACAAACAGGAACTGACATTGGGCACTGGATCAATATGTTAGTCCCAAAAAATAGTATAAAAAGTTGCCAAAAGTATATGAAAGTTGTATAATATTGGCATGGAACAATAAAAAATTATAGATACGATGGAGATGTATCACACACCATATCTAATAAAGTGCGATTACGATGTTCAGGCACACCATTACGTTGTGGTGTTCCAGGTGGCGTGAGTTGCGAAACTATTCAACATTGTTTCAAATGAAGACCAAACTCATAACTCAAATATTCACCTCCACGATGAGATCGTAGAAACTTAATTTTCTTGTTACGATGATTTTCCACTTCACTCTGAAATAATTTGAACTTTTCAAATGTTTCAGACTTATGTTTCATCAAGTAGATATACCCATATCTGCTCAAATCATCGGTGAAGGTAAGAAAATAACGATACCCGCCGCGAGCAAGAACACTCATCGGACCGCATACATCAGTATGTATTATTTCCAACAAGTCTGTTGCTCGCTCCATTGTTCCGGAGAACGGAGTCTTAGTCATCTTGCCCGTGAGGCATGGGTCGCAAGGATCAAGTGATTCATAATCAAGTGATTCCAAAAGCGCATTAGCATGGAGTTTCTTAATGCGCTTTACACAATTATGACCTAAACGGCAGTTGATACGTCTCCAATGTATCTATAATTTTTGATTGTTCCATGCTATTATATTATCTGTTTTGGTTGTTTAATGGGCTTTAATATGCACTTTTATATTATTTTTGGGACTAACCTATTAACTAAAGGCCCAGTGCAAATTGCTGTTTTTTTGCCTATTTCAGTGTTTCGCAGAAAAGGAATATCAAACGGAATCCAAACGGAACGAAACTTTTGCGAGGATCTTTTTTGGAACAAACGCAATCCAAGAGACTTGGAGTGGAGGTCAAGGAAGCAACGAGGCGGCCACGAGGTAGGGAGGTGCAGCCAGGGGGTAGGCGTGCCCCCCACCCTTGTGGGCCCCACGGAGCTCCACCGACCTACTTCTTTCGCCTATATATACTCTTATACCCTAAAAACATCCAAGGGAGCCACGAAACCACTTTTCCACCGCCGCAACCTTTTGTACCCATGAGATCCCTTCTTGGGGCTTTTTTCGGCGATTTGCCGCAGGGGGATTCAATCACGGAGGGCTTCTACATCAACACCATAGCCTCTCCGATGATTTGTGAGTAGTTTACCACAGACCTTCGGGTCCATAGTTATTAGCTAGATGGCTTCTTCTCTCTCTTTGGTTCTCAATACAAAGTTCTCCTCGATGTTCTTGGAGATCTATTCGATGTAATACTTTTTGTGGTGTGTTTACCGAGATCCAATGAATTGTGGGTTTATGATCAAGATTATCTATGAACAATATTTGATTCTTCTCTGAATTCTTATATATATCTGATACGTCTCCAACGTATCTAATTTTCCAAACACTTTTGCCCTTGTTTTCGACTCCAACTTGCATGATTTGAATGGAACTAACCCGGACTGACGCTGTTTTCAGCAGAATTGCCATGGTGTTATTTTTGTGCAGAAATAAAAGTTCTCGGAATGACCTGAAAATCAACGGAGAATATTTTTGGAATATATAAAAAATACCTGCGAAAGAATCAAGGCCAGGGGGCCCACACCTTGTCCACGAGGGTGGGGGCGCGCCTACCCCCTGGGCGCGCCCCCTGCCTCGTGGCCCCCCTGGTGCTCCATCGACCTCAACTCCAACTCTATATATTCACGTTTGGGGAGAAAAAAATTAGAGAGAAGGATTCATCGCATTTTACGATACGGAGCCGTCGCCAAGCCCTAATCTCTCTCGGGAGGGTTGATCTGGAGTCCGTTCGGGGCTCCGGAGAGAGGAATCCATCACCATCGTCATCATCAACGTTCCTCCATCACCAATTTCATGATGCTCACCGCCGTGCGTGAGTAATTCCATCGTAGGCTTGCTGGACGGTGATGGGTTGGATGAGATTTATCATGTAATCGAGTTAGTTTTGTTAGGGTTTGATCCCTAGTATCCATTATGTTCTGAGATTGATGTTGCTATGACTTTGCTATGCTTAATGCTTGTCACTAGGGCCCGAGTGCCATGATTTTAGATATGAACCTATTATGTTTTCATGAATATATGTGAGTTCTTGATCCTATCTTGCAAGTCTCTATAGTCACCTATTATGTGTTGTGATCCGTTAACCCCGAAGTGACAATAATCGGGGTACTTACCGGTGATGACCGTAGTTTGAGGAGTTCATGTATTCACTAAGTGTTAATGCTTTGGTATTGTACTCTATTAAAAGGAGGCCTTAATATCCCTTAGTTTCCAATAGGACCCCGCTGCCACGGGAGGGTAGGACAAAAGATGTCATGCAAGTTCTTTTCCATAAGCACGTATAACTATATTCGGAATACATGCGTACATTACATTGATGAACTGGAGCTAGTTCTGTGTCACCCTATGTTATAATTATTGCATGAGGAATCGCATCCAACATAATTATCCATCACTGATCCATTGCCTACGAGCTTTTCACATATTGATCCACTACAAAAAAAATACACTTCTGTGATGATACATGTTTGTCACAGTAGGTCACTTTTTTGTCATGCATGTACATCCATGACAAATTAATGACATAATCAAGATAGTCATACCTGTGCTGTCGTAGAAGTGTTCCATGACATTACCAAAATTATCATCACGGAAGTGTCCACTTCCATGACGATAAATCGCGCGTCACAAAAGTGCTTTCGTCAAGGGTGACCGACACGTGGCATCCACCGTAACAGAACACCGTTAAGCTATCGGGTCGGGTTTTGGATCCGATAACCCGTTAACAGCCCCGACCAATGGGGATTTTCCATGTGTAAAATCATCATTGGCTAGAGGAAACACGTGTCGGCTCATCGTCGAGACAGATGTCATCCACTCACTGGACAGAAGGCGCCTATGATACGTCGACACATGGCACGGCCCAACAAGTTTAAACGGGCCGGCCCAACTAGAGGCCCACAAGATTTTGCGGACCATAATGGGCCGGCCCAGCTAAAGGCCCACAAAATTTTGCAGACCATAATGGGCTGGCCCAGCTAAAGGCCCACAAGATTTTGCGGGCCATAATGGGCCGGCCCAGGTAAAGGCCCACAAGATTTTTTTGTGCCATAATGGGCCGGCCCAGGTAAAGGCCCACAAGATTCTTGCGGGTCATAATGGGCCGGCCCAGCTAAAGGCCCACGAGATTTCGCCGACATTAATGGGCCGGCCCAGTTGTAGGCCCACAAGATTTTGAGGACCCTATTAGGCCGGCCCATTAACTAGCTGCCATGTTTTGGGCCAAATGCCGGCCCATATTTGATCTAGTCCATTAATGGCCTGCCATGCTCCGGGCCTAATAGTGGCCCATATGAGACCCGACCCATTAAAAGCCTACCACGTTCTGGGTCAAATTACGGCCCAGATCAGGTCCGGCCCTTTAAGAGGCTTTGGGCTCAATTATGGCCCATATCAGATTCAACCCGTTAACTGGACACTATGCTTTTGGGCCCACTTGCTAAAGGCCCACTTAGTAATTCGGCCTGATATTAGTTTTGGCCTGTTAAGGGCCCGTTTAACATTTCAGCCCTGTATTAATTTCGTCCTGTTAAAAGCCCGTCATATAGTTGGGCCTAACTACGGCCCGGTTTGCATCCGGCCTGCTCGCAGCCGATATCTGATTGGGCCAAACAAGGACCAGACAATTTTGGCCTGTTAAAAGCCCGTGATTTGGTTCACACAATCATGGGCCGGGGTTCATTTCGGGCTGCTGAGTAACTAGTAGGAATTAAGAACAAACCTACTCTATACAATAAAGAAATTACGGCATAGTAACTAAGAATGAACCTACACTACACAATAAAGGATTTAAGGTATATTACATCCACTCGGCATCAAAGTTCGCCATCAGTGATCATAAAGCGCAACAAAGAAGCAGATTACAAAAACTGGGCACCATTGCAGCGTAACAAAATAATACTGAACCGAGACCACTTCCAAGACAGTTCAAGAAAGGTTAGCCTTGCGGGGGAACTGCTGCGCAAGCTGCTGAGCAAGGCTGTGAGACCGGCCTAGCATGTCGGTCATAGCTTCTAGGTGTAGCTGTTTAGCGATGAGGTTCTCATTGGTGTTCTCCACAATCTTTCTTAGAGATAGAACTTCAAGTCAAAGTTGAGTTGCGGAATTGTCACACCCTAGCTAGTCATGCATTAGAGTGTTGCATCATGTTTATTCTTTCATCAGAAACTTGAAATGGGGATGACAGAACCCCCAGTCCCCTCTGAAACCAACTAGGGTTACTAAAATAATTTTTCAATGAACCTGAAATGCCCTTCTAAAATGCCCATCATTTTTGTCTTGGTTCAGAACCTCTGCCAAAAATGGTGCACATTTTCCTAGGCCATCCTAGGGTTTTTGAATTAAATCATAAATATTTGAATTTGGGCATTTAAAATAATATAAAATATTTAAATGCTCAAATATCTCCAAACTAAAATGTTTCATGTTGGAAATAATCCAACTATGGGCCAGGAATAGTTTGGTGATTTTTGAACTTGCCTAGGTATTTTATTAAATTCAACAAAGTTGCAGATATATTAAATAAAAACAGAAACAGAAAAAAAGGGAAAAACTTCCCTGTGCGGCCCAGCCAGCTGGCCGGCCCAGCAAGCCAGCCCAGCCCACCACCGCCGTCGTCCTCCTGGCGCCAGTCGGCCAGGCGTGTGGCCGGCGCGCGCGCACGGCCGGAGCGCCACGCCACCAGCCCGTCCGCCTGCCTCCCCCGCCAGCGCGACGCCGCGGCGTTTCTTCTCGGTGCCGCCCCGATCCCCTGGCCTTATCCCTCTCTCTCTCCCGTGCTGCTCTCTCCCTCTCTCTCTCACGGCCGAACACCACCATCGCCGCCGTTCGCCATAGCCGCCGTCTCCGACCACCCCTCGCTCCCCCGACTAGCTTAGGAGCTCCGCCTCGACTCCCTCTTCCTCCCCACCGCTCCACAGCTCCCCGGAAGCCCTGCATCGCCGCCACGTCGCCGTTCCCCTCTTCGGGCTCCGATCATCGTCGCCGTCGAATTCGTCGTCTCCAGCGCGTCCCCGAGCCCGCTAACCACCTCTGCAGCCCCGTGGTGAGCCCCCGGATCGTTTCCCCCTTCTCCCCTGGTCTCTCCCGACCTCTAGGCCCTAGCCCCACTTTGGCCGAGAGCTCCACGCCGCCGGCGATGTCGCCGTCGTGGCCACGGTCGCCGTAGCGCCCAACTGAGCACACCATCGTGCTCCACACCTCACTAGGAGCACGTAGCACGCACCAACACCTCCCCTAACGCCCTGCAACGCCGATTCCGACCGCACCCGAACTCCGGCCGCCGCAGCCGAGCTCGCCGCCGTCAACTCCGGCCACCCCGAGCCCAACCACCACCACCAATAGTCGCGGCTCAACCTCAGCAACACGTAGATGCCTTCCGCCGTCCATTTGGTTGCCGGAATGGCAAAAAGCACTTTCGCCGCCGTCTCGGGCCTCGCCGGCGTCATGTCGCCGGTGGGGTTTGACTTGTCCGACCTGGGGTTTGACCCCCGAGGGTCACTGACGCGTGGGCCCTGTCGGCCAGATGGTTAGATTAGCGCTAACCACTGTTAGTTAACCCCTGACACTGACCAGTGGGCCCCAGCGCCACTAATTAGTAATTAGAATTAATTTAACCCTGTTTAACCCCCCTGTCACTGACGTGTGGGCCCCACACGTCAGGTTTGACTCCAGCCAGCCGCAGTTGACCACTGACGTCATGCTGACGTCATGCTGGCGCAATAACTATAATTTCTGGATTTAATTTAAATCAGGAAATTCCAGAATATTATTTAAACTTCAAAATTTCATAACTTTTATTCTGTAATTCCAAATTGGACAAATTATATATGAAAAATGATCAGAAAAATCCAATCTATCCATCTGTACTATTTTCATGCATGATCAAACAAGTTAAATTGATGTTTTAAGCAGAACAAGGAAAAGCACTTTAAAAGGCCATATTTGAATTTGAAATTTGAATCCTTGATTCAAATTTGTTCAAACCCTTCTGGTTTTAGTTGCATTAGCCCAATACACTCATTTTGCCATGTCTCATGCATGCATCATATTGTTGCATACTGTTTGGTAATGTTTGTGTATCGGTGCTCTCTGCGGCAGGTTCTGTCTCCGAGGAATACCGTGATTACCCTAACGAAGAACCGTATCAGTGCATCGAACCATCAGGCAAGCAACCAATCATTTGATCATATCGATACAATCCCATGTTCTCGCTCCTGCTCTCTTTTACTGCATTAAGACAACGCGATTCAAACTGCTGTGTGCTACGGTAGTTGAACCCATTTCCTCTGCATGACCTGTCATTGCCACAGTAACTAGATGAAACTCACTAGCATGTGTAGGAGTTGATTGAGCCATATGTATGTGTTGTTCCTACCTTGCTATGCCTGCTATGCTTAGAGTCGTGTCAGGTCTGGTTCATCTGGGTGATGGGCTAGAGTGAAATGATTATGTCGGTAATGAGAGTGGTGTGGTGAACACGATTTGGTAAAGGTATCGATGAGAGGCCATGTAGGAGTACATGGTGGGTTGTTTCATTGAAGCCGACCTTAAGCACTGAGATATGTATGCGTGATTTAAGATACAGCTACTACCATGCATTGGGCCCTGAAATATGACCCCGCTCGACTTCTTATTCACCCTAGCTCTCTGTCCAGGAGTTGCAAGTAGTTTCTGGTGTTTGTAGCCTACTGGAGGCCGTGGACAGCGCTGACCGTAGGGGTGGGCTGTGATGCGGTAGGTACGTGGACGGGTGTACCGAATACCCGTTAGGTATCTCGGGAACCCTGTTCACATCGTTCGGGGCCGTATGGGAAACCTCGGCCGGACTCCCTGCGGATGGAACCTGAATAGGCGATAAACCTGGACTAGAGGCTTAAGTGTTTAGGTAGGTCGTGGTCTACACCCACGTCGGCTTTCGCTTGAAGTCTGCCGAGCACATGTCGTGTGCAGACGCTAAGTGGTGGAAACATGTATGAAGAAGTACACCCCTGCAGGGTTATCATAATCTATTCGAATAGCCGCGTCCGCGGTAAAGGACTACTTGGTTGCCTATACAGTTCATAGACAAGTAAATGGAAACTGTTAAAAGCCTCAAGATAAGTGTGAGTGCCGAGGATGGCTCTTCCGTAGGAAGACGGAGGTGGATCCTCGGTAGTGTATTGAATTGGTGAGTAGTGGACTCGTGTGCGCAAAACCATTTCAAGTTGGAGTATCGTAGGATAGCCTAGCCAAGAGTCAAAGCTGGCTTGCTGCAATAACTCCACCAACCCTTCTTGATACTATGCATGTATGTAGGATCTGATGTAAGTCTTGCTGAGTACCTTTGTACTCATGTTGCTATAATTTACATTTTTACAGAAGACGCTGCAACCCCTTCTGATGGGTTCTTTGTAGACGTTGACATCAACGAGTAGGCTAAAGACCCAGGTGGTGACCCTGAGCTTGTGAAGGACCTTGTAGTATAGCTAGGCTTCCCAAGCCTCTTTTATTTTACTAGTTGTCTGTACTCAGACAAGCTACTTCCGCTGCTGGTTTGTATGACTGTATGACTTGTATGTGGGGTCGTGAGACCCGTACCTTTGTGTATGTTATGTATGGCTCACTGAGCCTTAAATAAAGTACTTGTGTCATAGAGTCATGTTGTGATGCTTCGTTGTATTTGCACATATCGAGCATATTGTGTGTATGATTGAAATGCTTGGTATGTGTGGGATCTGACTATCTAGTTGTTTATCTTTAGTAGCCTCTCTTACCGGGAAATGTCTCCTAGTGTTGCCGCTGAGCCATGGTAGCTTGCTACTGCTCTGGAACACTTAGGCTGGCCGGCATGTGTCCTTCTTCGTTCCTGTGTCTGTCCCTTTGGGGAAATGTCACGCTTTGAGTACCGGAGTCCTGTTAGCCCGCTACAGGCCGGTTTACCGGAGTCCTGCTAGCCCAGTGCTACAGCCCGGACCCACTTGCTGATGACCGACACGTTCGAAGCTGGGTCATGGATGCCTGTCCCTGTAAGTCTGTGCCACTTTGGGTTTACGACTAGTCATGTCAGCCCGGGCTCTTTATCATATGGATGCTAGCGACACTATCATATACGTGAGCCAAAAGGCGCAAACGGTCCCGGGAAAAGGTAAGACGACACCCGTGGGGATACCGTGCGTGAGGCCGCAAAGTGATATGAGGTGTTACCAGCTAGATCGATGTGACATCGAGTCGGGGTCCTGACAGCGTTGGCATCAGAGCCGGACTGCCTGTAGGTTCTCCAAGCCAACTGGTCGATGTTGAGTCTAGAAATTCTTTAGTTATATGTAGGGGAATTGTTTGTGGGATGGAACGTAAGGCTCTTTTTATTCCTTTATCTTATGATATTCTGATCTGAGTCAGTCCATTCTTCTACCGGGGTTAAGGAATTAGGATCTATTCTCTCTATCAGGATCACGTGTTACTAATCAGTAGTACCTTATAAGATTGATGGATACAAGCCTAGTTCAGTTCTACTACCACATTGTGTTGTTAGAATGGATTCAGAACTTTGATATGGTGATGTTGAGTGTGTACGAAATCCTTTGTCAAATGTCTCAAATCCTTTTTGAGCATTTACAGCTGTTATGCTGCCGAAATTTTGCTAGAAATTCTAATGCCTTTGCATTATGATTGTGCTTTCAGATGGCCACTCGCGACCTCAATCAAGTGGTTCGCCTGACTCGATGCCTAGATGTACCCGGCCATACTGCTAAGTTGGTCAGGGTAATGACTGAGGCTGGATACCGCTGGTATCCTGAGTACACGGTCGAAGAGCAATTCCGAGATTTTAATCAGAGCCAGTATCTCTGCACTGTCAGGATATTTCCATCTTATCCTGGATCCACCGAGCCTCTTCACTGCTCTTATGGACTCGGGGTTACTATTGAGATGGCTGTGCAGGACGCCGCCTACTCTATGATGACCATTATGCGAGTCAGATCTGGTATATTTCGGGACTCTGATTTCCGGTATATGCCAGGATCACTTCCGGGAGCACAAGGGTATCTCCAGGCTATTTATGCTGACCCCACTCAGGAGGATTCACGGACTCGCACCACTGCTGAGATGCTCGAGGATAAGGACCGTGAAAATTGGGCCTTAAGGCTAGAGCTCTTCAACACCCGTGCTGACCACTGGGCCACTTTGACTCGGTTCGCACCGGCGGTGCAAGCTGGATATTCAGATATGCGCGATCTCTATCCTGTGAGATCTGCTCTACCAGACGTGATGGTTTGGCGTGATGTAGGAGGCATCACCCCACCTCGCGGTCCCCGCAGGCCACCGTTTGTTGGTCCAAGGCCTCATCCTAGCCCCTATGGTCCACAAGCTCCGCGAGACCGTCTGTTTCCAGATGATCATGTTGAGCTTCCAGGCTATGGAGGTGACTTCTACGAGGACTACTACGGATCGGTCTGAGTTAGTGGTAGTATCACTAGTTCGCACTAGCTGTGTCGTCTATCGTCCCGCGTGACTCGTGGGATATGACCTAGTTTGTACTCCTTCCGGAGGTGTAGAAAAATAATGTATAGGAGCTTGGAATGCCTCCGATGAGATGTAATCCTCTTTTCACCGTAATAGTACTTGTTTGGTCTTGTACTAAACCCTGTATGGTGTGTATGACGATGGAATAAAGAAGCAGTTTCTGTATCTACCATGTCATACGGATGATCATCTTGCATTTCGAGTTATTCCTTACATTTTATCCTATGTCGGAATTTTATCATCCTGACTAAATCATTGTCTTGTTTACCTAGGATGGTCAACACGCGCGCTAACCCTGCTTCTCAAGAGCAGGCCGAAGGCAGTGAAGCCAGGGATGCAAATCTGCCTCATCCTCCTTCACTAGCCGAGGTTATGATGGAAGCTGAGAGAAACAAGCGGGAGACAAACCGTTTGTTGGAGCGTATTGAACAGAATACAGCACACCATCAGAGGGCTAATGTGGTGTCACTCAGTGATTTTATCAAATTGCATCCACCCACGTTCCACCACTCCGTCGAGCCTCTCGACGCTGATGACTGGCTTCGCAGTATCTCTCACAAACTGCGTTCCGCGCTGGTAGCGGAAGCTGACAAGGTCACCTTTGCTGCATATCATCTTGAAGGCCCCGCCAGTCTATGGTGGGAGAATTATGGAGCTATGCGCCCAGCGGGCCATGTCACTACTTGGGCTGAATTCAGCGAGGCTTTCCGTGAACATCACATTCCGGAGGGTCTCATGGACCGTAAACGTGAAGAATTTTGCAGTTTCACCCAAGGCCGACTTTCTGTGGATGCTTACAGCAGGGAGTTTGGTAATCTCGCACGATATGCAACCGAGGAAGTGTCTACCGATGCCAAGAAGCAAGCAAGGTTCCGTAAGGGCCTTAGTCCTGAGCTTCGCCGTGACCTCCGTCTGCATGAGTGCACAACTTTTCAGAAACTTGTCAACAAAGCCATCAGTGCCGAAACTGGTCAGACTGACTATGACGCAACACGCAAGCATGGCCGTGACATGGGTTCCTCATCCGGTGCTGGTCCTCAGAAGCGCCGCGTGTGGGTACCCAACACCGCCCTGCCACCCAGGTTTACACCGAGGCCATCCTTCCAGGCGCCTCGCCCCGTTCAACAGTCTGCTCCAGCCAAGCCCTATGGGGGTCCAACTAACAATGCTCCTCCACGTACCAGTTTCGTGACTTGTTTCAAGTGTGGGGAATCTGGTCACTATATGCGTGAGTGTCCCCAGACCAACCCCAACCAGTCTGCTAAAGCTGTTGGCCGTGGCAAGCCGACAGGAAAAATATTCCACGCCAAGCCGGTCACCGCTTCACGTGGCCATGTCAACTGTAGCTCTGCCGAAGAAGCTCAAGAGGATCCCAACGTCGTTCTCGGTACGCTTCTTGTTAATTGCCACCCGGCATCTGTTCTTTTCGATACAGGAGCCTCTCATTCTTTTATATCCGAAAGTTATGCTCGTTTGCATAACGTTGCATTCTGCGACATGCCATCCACTATGGAAATTTCTACCCCTGGTTCTAGATGGCAGACCTCTAGGGTAAGCTATGGAAATGAAATCCAAGTCGACAGACTTGTTTTCCTCGCGTCTTTGATAGCCCTTAAATCTTCAGATATTAATATCATTCTGGGTATGGACTGGATGTCGGCTCATCATGCCCAAATCGATTGCTTCTCTAGGACTGTTCAACTCACCCATCCTTCGGGAAAGATAGTTAATGTCTTGACCCGAATAGCCAAGCGACAATTATATTCTCTTAACGCCAGCCCTTTGCCAGACCTTGAGGACGTTCCGGTAGTCCGTGACTTCCCGGATGTCTTTCCAGAGGAATTGCCAGGTGTTCCACCTGACAGGGATGTTGAGTTTGTAATAGACCTCATTCCAGGAACCGTTCCGATTGCTAGAAGACCTTATAAGATGGCACCCCTAGAACTAGCCGAGCTTAAGAAACAACTCGATGAGTCCTTGAAAAAGGGTTTCATCCAACCTAGCTCATCTCCGTGGGCTTGCCCCGTCCTATTCGTCAAGAAGAAGGATGGTACGGACCGGATGGTTGTAGATTACCGACCTGTCAATTTGGTCACAATCAAGAACAAATATCCGCTTCCCAGGATCAACGACCTGTACGATCAGCTCGCTGGATCCTCAGTCTTCTCCAAAATGGATTTGAGGTTGGGCTACCATCAAATCAAAATCAGAAACGGGGACATTCCTAAAACGGCCTTTGTTACTCGTTATGGCCAATACGAGTACACCGTCATGTCCTTCGGATTAACCAACGCTCCAGCCACCTTTTCTCGGTTAATGAACTCAATCTTCATGGAGTATTTGGATAAATTTGTCGTGGTTTACCTCGATGATATACTCATCTACTCCAAGAACGAGGAAGAACATGCCGAACATCTAAGGCTAGTGTTGCAGAAACTTCGAGAGCATCGCCTTTATGCCAAATTTTCTAAATGTGAATTCTGGTTGCCAGAAGTGACCTATCTGGGTCATGTAATATCTGGTAAAGGTATTGCTGTTAACCCTGAGCGAGTTCAAGCCGTCCTTAATTGGACTCCACCTGAATCGGTCAAGCAAGTTCGGAGCTTTCTGGGCTTAGCGAGCTATTGTCGTCGCTTTGTCGAGAACTTCTCCAAGGTTGCTAAACCTCTAACCGAACTCCTCAAGAAAGATAAGAAGTTCGAATGGACTCCACAATGTGAGCACAGCTTTCAGGAACTGAAAAGACGCCTGACTTCCGCTCCCGTACTGGTACCGCCAGACTTCTCTAAGGACTTTGTTATCTACTGCGACGCCTCGCGACAAGGACTAGGTTGCATTCTCATGCAAGATCGACACGTAATTGCCTACGCTTCACGGCAATTGCACCCACATGAGGAGAATTATCCTACCCATGATCTAGAGCTTGCGGCCGTAGTCTATGCACTTAAGACCTGGCGACATTACCTCCTCGGTAATCGTTGCGAAATATTCACTGATCACCAAAGTCTGAAGTACATCTTCACCCAACCGGATTTGAATCTCAGGCAAAGACGTTGGGTCGAGTTGATCATAGATTTCGACTTAGGAATAACCTACACCCCAGGGAAAGCCAACGTCATGGCTGATGCGCTAAGTCGTAAATCCTATTGTAACAATCTGATGTTACAACAAAGTCAACCGCTTCTCCATGAGGAATTTCGGAAGCTTAACCTTCACATTGTTCCTCAAGGATTTCTCTCCACCTTGGTAGCGAAACCTACTCTTACGGATCAAATCATTGCTGCCCAGAAGCGAGATAAGGGAATAGCTAAGATCAAGGAGAACATTGCTAGCGGAGGTGCTAGTTGTTTCTCCACAAATGATCATGGTGTTGTGTACTTTGAGGACCGTCTAGTGGTTCCCAAGAACCAGCATCTACGGCAGTTGATCCTTAAGGAGGCTCATGAATCTCCTCTCACTATTCATCCCGGTGGTACTAAGATGTATCAGGACCTACGCCAGAGGTTCTGGTGGACTAGGATGAAGAGAGAAATTGCTCAGTATATTGCTAATTGCGACGTCTGTCGTCGTGTAAAAGCAGAGCATCAACGGCCTGCTGGCACCCTTCAACCCTTAGCTATTCCTGAATGGAAATGGGATAAAATTGGTATGGATTTCATTACCGGTTTTCCCAGGACCAAGAGAGGGAATAATGCTATTTTCGTCGTGGTCGATCGTCTTTCCAAAGTAGCCCATTTCCTACCTGTTCGAGAGAGTATAACCGCTAGTCAGCTGGCAGACTTATACATCTCCCGAATAGTGTCCCTTCATGGTGTCCCTTTGGAAATTAACTCGGATCGAGGAAGTCTTTTCACCTCTCGATTTTGGGAAAGTTTCCAAAATGCTATGGGAACCCGTCTCTCCTTTAGCACCGCTTTCCACCCTCAGTCAAGTGGTCAAGTGGAACGCGTCAACCAGATTCTAGAAGACATGCTTCGAGCCTCTGTTATCTCATTCGGAATGGACTGGGAGAAGTGCCTTCCATTTGCCGAATTCGCTTACAACAACAGCTATCAATCTAGCTTGGGTAAAGCCCCTTTTGAAGTTCTCTATGGATGACGATGTCGAACACCCCTTAACTGGTCAGAGACCGGGGAAAGAAAATTCTTTGGCCCGGACGTGATTCAGGAAGCAGAAGAACAAGTTCGTATCGTTCGTGAAAAGTTGAAAACAGCCCAATCCCGTCAAAAGAGTCAATATGACCGAAAACATAAGGCTGTGACTTTCGAGGTTGACGAGAAGGCTTATCTTCGGGTCACCCCTCTGAAGGGAACCCATCGTTTCGGTATCAAAGGCAAATTGGCTCCTCGTTACATTGGACCTTTTGGCATTCTTGCCAAACGAGGAGAAGTTGCCTACCAGTTGGAACTCCCTCCGCACCTCTCCAGAGTTCACGATGTCTTCCACGTTTCTCAACTCAGGCGTTGCTTCTCGGATCCTATCCGTGGAGTGGACCACGAAACGCTTGATCTCCAAGATAATCTTACATATCGAGAGTACCCCATTCGTATCCTCGATCAGGCCGAACGTACCACTCGACGTCATAATATCAAATTTCTCAAGGTTCAATGGTCGCACCATTCTGAGGATGAAGCAACTTGGGAAAGGGAGGATCGTCTTCGACTCGAGTACCCCGCCTTCTTCCCGGAGGAACCCAAATCTCGGGACGAGATTCTTTTGAGTGGGGGTGAGTTGTCACACCCTAGCTAGTCATGCATTAGAGTGTTGCATCATGTTTATTCTTTCATCAGAAACTTGAAATGGGGATGACAGAACCCCCAGTCCCCTCTGAAACCAACTAGGGTTACTAAAATAATTTTTCAATGAACCTGAAATGCCCTTCTAAAATGCCCATCATTTTTGTCTTGGTTCAGAACCTCTGCCAAAAATGGTGCACATTTTCCTAGGCCATCCTAGGGTTTTTGAATTAAATCATAAATATTTGAATTTGGGCATTTAAAATAATATAAATTATTTAAATGCTCAAATATCTCCAAACTAAAATGTTTCATGTTGGAAATAATCCAACTATGGGCCAGGAATAGTTTGGTGATTTTTGAACTTGCCTAGGTATTTTATTAAATTCAACAAAGTTGCAGATATATTAAATAAAAACAGAAACAGAAAAAAAGGGAAAAACTTCCCTGTGCGGCCCAGCCAGCTGGCCGGCCCAGCAAGCCAGCCCAGCCCACCACCGCCGTCGTCCTCCTGGCGCCAGTCGGCCAGGCGTGTGGCCGGCGCGCGCGCACGGCCGGAGCGCCACGCCACCAGCCCGTCTGCCTGCCTCCCCCGCCAGCGCGACGCCGCTGCGTTTCTTCTCGGTGCCGCCCCGATCCCCTGGCCTTATCCCTCTCTCTCTCCCGTGCTGCTCTCTCCCTCTCTCTCTCACGGCCGAACACCACCGTCGCCGCCGTTCGCCATAGCCGCCGTCTCCGACCACCCCTCGCTCCCCCGACTAGCTCAGGAGCTCCGCCTCGACTCCCTCTTCCTCCCCACCGCTCCACAGCTCCCCGGAAGCCCTGCATCGCCGCCACGTCGCCGTTCCCCTCTTCGGGCTCCGATCATCGTCGCCGTCGAATTCGTCGTCTCCAGCGCGTCCCCGAGCCCGCTAACCACCTCTGCAGCCCCGCGGTGAGCCCCCGGATCGTTTCCCCCTTCTCCCCTGGTCTCTCCCGACCTCTAGGCCCTAGCCCCACTTTGGCCGAGAGCTCCACGCCGCCGGCGATGTCGCCGTCGTGGCCACGGTCGCCGTAGCGCCCAACTGAGCACACCATCGTGCTCCACACCTCACTAGGAGCACGTAGCACGCACCAACACCTCCCCTAACGCCCTGCAACGCCGATTCCGACCGCACCCGAACTCCGGCCGCCGCAGCCGAGCTCGCCGCCGTCAACTCCGGCCACCCCGAGCCCAACCACCACCACCAATAGTCGCGGCTCAACCTCAGCAACACGTAGATGCCTTCCGCCGTCCATTTGGTTGCCGGAATGGCAAAAAGCACTTTCGCCGCCGTCTCGGGCCTCGCCGGCGTCATGTCGCCGGTGGGGTTTGACTTGTCCGACCTGGGGTTTGACCCCCGAGGGTCACTGACGCGTGGGCCCTGTCGGCCAGATGGTTAGATTAGCGCTAACCACTGTTAGTTAACCCCTGACACTGACCAGTGGGCCCCAGCGCCACTAATTAGTAATTAGAATTAATTTAACCCTGTTTAACCCCCCTGTCACTGACGTGTGGGCCCCACACGTCAGGTTTGACTCCAGCCAGCCGCAGTTGACCACTGACGTCATGCTGACGTCATGCTGGCGCAATAACTATAATTTCTGGATTTAATTTAAATCAGGAAATTCCAGAATATTATTTAAACTTCAAAATTTCATAACTTTTATTCTGTAATTCCAAATTGGACAAATTATATATGAAAAATGATCAGAAAAATCCAATCTATCCATCTGTACTATTTTCATGCATGATCAAACAAGTTAAATTGATGTTTTAAGCAGAACAAGGAAAAGCACTTTAAAAGGCCATATTTGAATTTGAAATTTGAATCCTTGATTCAAATTTGTTCAAACCCTTCTGGTTTTAGTTGCATTAGCCCAATACACTCATTTTGCCATGTCTCATGCATGCATCATATTGTTGCATACTGTTTGGTAATGTTTGTGTATCGGTGCTCTCTGCGGCAGGTTCTGTCTCCGAGGAATACCGTGATTACCCTAACGAAGAACCGTATCAGTGCATCGAACCATCAGGCAAGCAACCAATCATTTGATCATATCGATACAATCCCATGTTCTCGCTCCTGCTCTCTTTTACTGCATTAAGACAACGCGATTCAAACTGCTGTGTGCTACGGTAGTTGAACCCATTTCCTCTGCATGACCTGTCATTGCCACAGTAACTAGATGAAACTCACTAGCATGTGTAGGAGTTGATTGAGCCATATGTATGTGTTGTTCCTACCTTGCTATGCCTGCTATGCTTAGAGTCGTGTCAGGTCTGGTTCATCTGGGTGATGGGCTAGAGTGAAATGATTATGTCGGTAATGAGAGTGGTGTGGTGAACACGATTTGGTAAAGGTATCGATGAGAGGCCATGTAGGAGTACATGGTGGGTTGTTTCATTGAAGCCGACCTTAAGCACTGAGATATGTATGCGTGATTTAAGATACAGCTACTACCATGCATTGGGCCCTGAAATATGACCCCGCTCGACTTCTTATTCACCCTAGCTCTCTGTCCAGGAGTTGCAAGTAGTTTCTGGTGTTTGTAGCCTACTGGAGGCCGTGGACAGCGCTGACCGTAGGGGTGGGCTGTGATGCGGTAGGTACGTGGACGGGTGTACCGAATACCCGTTAGGTATCTCGGGAACCCTGTTCACATCGTTCGGGGCCGTATGGGAAACCTCGGCCGGACTCCCTGCGGATGGAACCTGAATAGGCGATAAACCTGGACTAGAGGCTTAAGTGTTTAGGTAGGTCGTGGTCTACACCCACGTCGGCTTTCGCTTGAAGTCTGCCGAGCACATGTCGTGTGCAGACGCTAAGTGGTGGAAACATGTATGAAGAAGTACACCCCTGCAGGGTTATCATAATCTATTCGAATAGCCGCGTCCGCGGTAAAGGACTACTTGGTTGCCTATACAGTTCATAGACAAGTAAATGGAAACTGTTAAAAGCCTCAAGATAAGTGTGAGTGCCGAGGATGGCTCTTCCGTAGGAAGACGGAGGTGGATCCTCGGTAGTGTATTGAATTGGTGAGTAGTGGACTCGTGTGCGCAAAACCATTTCAAGTTGGAGTATCGTAGGATAGCCTAGCCAAGAGTCAAAGCTGGCTTGCTGCAATAACTCCACCAACCCTTCTTGATACTATGCATGTATGTAGGATCTGATGTAAGTCTTGCTGAGTACCTTTGTACTCATGTTGCTATAATTTACATTTTTACAGAAGACGCTGCAACCCCTTCTGATGGGTTCTTTGTAGACGTTGACATCAACGAGTAGGCTAAAGACCCAGGTGGTGACCCTGAGCTTGTGAAGGACCTTGTAGTATAGCTAGGCTTCCCAAGCCTCTTTTATTTTACTAGTTGTCTGTACTCAGACAAGCTACTTCCGCTGCTGGTTTGTATGACTGTATGACTTGTATGTGGGGTCGTGAGACCCGTACCTTTGTGTATGTTATGTATGGCTCACTGAGCCTTAAATAAAGTACTTGTGTCATAGAGTCATGTTGTGATGCTTCGTTGTATTTGCACATATCGAGCATATTGTGTGTATGATTGAAATGCTTGGTATGTGTGGGATCTGACTATCTAGTTGTTTATCTTTAGTAGCCTCTCTTACCGGGAAATGTCTCCTAGTGTTGCCGCTGAGCCATGGTAGCTTGCTACTGCTCTGGAACACTTAGGCTGGCCGGCATGTGTCCTTCTTCGTTCCTGTGTCTGTCCCTTCGGGGAAATGTCACGCTTTGAGTACCGGAGTCCTGCTAGCCCAGTGCTACAGCCCGGACCCACTTGCTGATGACCGACACGTTCGAAGCTGGGTCATGGATGCCTGTCCCTGTAAGTCTGTGCCACTTTGGGTTTACGACTAGTCATGTCAGCCCGGGCTCTTTATCATATGGATGCTAGCGACACTATCATATACGTGAGCCAAAAGGCGCAAACGGTCCCGGGAAAAGGTAAGACGACACCCGTGGGGATACCGTGCGTGAGGCCGCAAAGTGATATGAGGTGTTACCAGCTAGATCGATGTGACATCGAGTCGGGGTCCTGACAGGAATGCCTTTCTACTAGAACTTGGGACTGAAGAAGTCGAACTGATTCAGTCAACGAATTCTGTGTGCTTGTCTGACTGTTAGTCTCAAGTAACTCGAACACTGCATCAGACAAGACTTTGGGGTTGTCTCGCTATCTTCAAGATGTTTTGCCTTCTTTGCTGCAATATATGTTGGGTTTGTCTCACAGCCTTCAGCAGACTTGTGCATGCCATCAGGCATATCACCCTGAAACAAAGTAGAGAGATGACAGGTTTTGCACGTGTATAAACAAAGATGATAACTGTTCTGTCAATTCTATCCAATTTCAAATTAGAAAATAAAGAGTGTGTTCAAAATATCAATAGCATAATTTGGCATTGTTCATAATGCGGGGAGCTTCACCACACTACTGGATTACCATGTCAACATAACAAGCATAGATGAAGGGCAAAGAAAATCATTGTATCTATTTTGGATAATGTGCATGGCATGTTGTTCATATCATCAGCCACATCAGTAAGATAAAACAGGAGATGACAAGGTGCAAACGTGGGCTGCTTCACGACACACTGGATTATAGATCCACAAAAACAAGCATACATATAGGGAGTATTAAGTAATGTGCATGGTATGAATAAGGAATTTGGTTTTACAAGTAAAACTTAGAACTTACGGTTCCTACGAACATGCATTTTGGTAGAAACAGCAAACTAAACAGCAGTAAACGATAGGGAGTATGAGCAAATTAAACAGCAGTTGAGGATAAAGGCTTTAGAAGGACTGACTTACATTAACAGTTAACACCGGCTTTATAATGCCCTTCTCCATGGCAAGGGAAGGATAACTCAAGAATTTCAGCACAGAATCTTCTTCATAAGCATTGCCTGTACTCTACATTTTGTAGAGAGTAATTATAGATATGATAATACTGGAAGGGATAGAGGATAATGAAGATAAGATGCAGATTGATGCTACATAATCAACTACCAATCCCTGGAAGTACAAGCGTTACAGGATAAAATGTACTGACAAGAGCAATGGGCTACACTTCTGCACTGGCATTGTCTGTGTATTCTACTTGTTGGTAAGATTAAATATAGATCTGATCTTTTTTAGTAAATGGTGGGCGAGGGAGATAAGATGCAGAATGCTACAAAATGAACCAATCCCTCTTACCATAATACAAGAGTGTTTTGAACACTGGTGTACTGTACAAAACGTTCTTATATTATGGGACGGAGGGAGTAGCTGTTAATGTAAGTACATTGATAGACCACGTTCAGTCCTTACAAGAGGACTGCAGAGCTAAACCTCTTCAAAATCATTGGGTTGATTTTAAATTTATGTAAGAGTCCATACGGATCTTATAATGTCCACCAAATGGACGATTATGAGGCTAACATGTGCAGTGATGCTACATAATCAAACAGCTATGAAAGTAAGTATGGTCATACAGGGCAAGAGGTACTCACAAGAGCAATGCAGTGTGTAGTATAGTTGCGAGATTCTGTGGTCCCTTGAGAATGAATGTTCTTCTGCTAACAGTTTTCATGCAAGTGACACATTAAGGCAAATGCAGAAATGTAGTTCAAATTGTGATGTGATATCATAGACAGTACCTTACGCTGCAGCCGAGACCAATGTGTAACAAGATTATTCCAGTCACTGTCGGATAAATGTAGCACCGGAGACTTTACAGAAATTTCGTTCAAAGGCTTGCCATCGAAGTGTGCTTGCCTCAGGTAGGAACGATACTTCATCAACGAGTGCTTGAAAAGTGCAACCAACCCTTGCTCGTCATCACAATGAAATCTTGTGTCTTCTGTCAGCAGAAACATATGCAGTAATGACCATGAATAACATTAGTACATTACTTACGTGTAAGTTGCAGAGGAAGACTAGAAATTGTTCTGTGTCTGCGGTATAATCTTTCCATGAAGGAAAGATGCACACAAAGTTCCTGACAACAACATAAGCTTCATCTTCTAAACTGGGAAGAAATGGAACAGGGGTCCCATTTGCTGCAATTGGGGCTCTCTCTGGTTCAAAAAGGGATTTGGCAACTGGATTTGGTGTACTCTTTGCTGGAATGGGGGTTTTGCGTCGTACAACTAGTGCTATGTCAACTGGCATAATCATACTGTTTGCTGCAGTTGGGGTCTGCTGAGTTGGGGCATAAAAAATGACCAGTGTAGTAGGGCTAGAGTCTGCTAGAGTTGGGGTATTTTGTGGGTCAGGTGATATTGCAACTACACCTAATGGGCTATTTGATTTATCAGGTGCCACTACCTTTTCCAAATACTTTGCTTGTGCTCCTCCATGATCAGCAATCGCCCTCTTCCTTTTGAACGTCTGATACACAAGAACATCATTTGAATGGATAAATATGGTATGATGAAATATGGAATATGTACTGAAAATGGATAGGCAGGGCGTATTCACATACACAATGTGTAAACTAAGCTAATGGCAGTTCAACAAAGTAGAAGCAATGCGAAGCTTCAGTTGCAAGATATGTGCGAGTAATGTAACCTTGGAAAGTTAGAGCAAGTACCTTGATGTGTGAATAAGATAGGGCATCTTCCTCTGACTCCTCCACTAGGGAGCTACATTGACTTAGGTCTCCCTCTAGCTCAGAATCACTGTTAGGATCATATTATGAGCATGAATCTGTAGCTGGAGAGTGTTTGCATTGCATTGCGTCCAGACTTGATTTCAGTCCATTAATGCCAAGTTTGACGGCCATGGCATTGTTCTGCTTTATTCTTTTCATGCGCGCAAGCTCATAATCATTATGATGCTGTTCAGAATCTGAGATTCATGAAAACATAAAAAGTAGTCAGATTATCTATGGAATGCATTGTGGTTTCAACTCGGAGAGTGTCTCCCTGTAAACCCCTGCATATGCAAAGTTCACCTCCCCAACCGTGCTGACCAGACCACACACAGAGATACACACTCGAGCGGCGAACATGCATTTTCAAAACTAATTTAGGAACATTTAGCTGACCAATTAAACAACTTTGTTTTAATAATATCATATTCGTATTTGAACAACTAAGCTTGTTTAGCTTGATGGGTGGAGCAGTGTTATTATGACACGAAGCATGTATTCTGATCGTATAGTGATCATAAAAGGGGGAAACTCTAAGCATATATTTTTTAGCAAAAGAGGGTTTCCCCTCTGATTTCTATTAAAGAAACCACAACGGAACCAACATGATCAATTAAACCCTAAGCATGATCAATTAAACCGTACTATGGCTGTGCCATGGCAGATTTGAAGCTGCAAACCAGAGAAATGATATTTAGCATCCATTGTTTGCTTCTAACTAAGAACTAAATTCTAAGAGCTGAAAAGAAAGTAGAGTAACCAAGTTAAGATCTATTTTCTAGTTGAGATCAAAAAGTTGAGGAGATATGAAGTACCACATCTCTTGCGGCGCCGTGTAGGCATCGGGGGTGCAATGGCTGTCGGTGGCGTTGAAGCAGATCTGCGACGGTAGATGGGTGCATCGGGGGATAAGTCCTGTTGCGGTGGAAGAGAAGGTCGTGTGAGCGGCCCCGGCAAAGAGGACGACGTCGCCGATGAAGCGAGAGAACGCGATGCAAGGCTATTGGTCCATCGCCATGGATGAGAAACGTCCATATCTAGCAGTGGACGATGCGGTCTTGGTAGGCGCTCCGTCATGGTGGAGGACGGTGGCGATGGATGTGGTGGAGGACGGCGGTGATGGATGGGGTGGCAGACGAAGGCTGGTGTGGGAATGGAGTGTTCTAGCGTGGATGGTGTATGAATGGGAAAATGGAGGGAGAGGTACGGGGAACCATGTTTTTGGGACGCGCCTGTCTGAAATATGGGAAAGTTACGAACTTATCCTCCGTTTCAAATTTGGACGTCTCGTCGGTTGGGGATAGGACGGTAATCTTGCATCTCCCAAATATTTGCCGGTAACTATTTCGGGCGAGGAGAGGGTGTTTTTCCGCCCACGGTTGGTGCCCACGGTGTATGAACGGGGCTGACAGGTAGGGCGGTTGTGTCACGTCTGATGGAAGTTACACATTTGCCTCTATTTAAAATATTAGCCTACATCTATTTCGGACGAGGAGAGGGTGTTTTGCCGCCCACCGTGTATGAATGGGGAATGGAGGGAGAAACAGAGGTCTTTCGGATGATCTTGAATCAAATGAGTTTTGCCGCCCATGTTTGACGCCCACCGTGACGGAATGGGCTCGGAGGCGGTCGTGTCATGTTTAATTGAAGTTACTAACCTACCCCTATTTAGAGCAGTGGAAATCGGGCCGATGGATTGTCCGTGTAATGGGTAGACAGTAATTTCCATCTCCCAAACACTTGGCTTCGGGCAACCGATGTGGGAGTGGACATTTTGCTGTTTCTTTCGAATTTTGGGACAATAAGCATCCACGTTTACCCTGGCAACTAAATTCGAATCCATTTTGTATTCCTATATGAATCTTTATAAATCATTCTATGTGTTTTTATATATCTTCAAAAGGACGACAAAGATGTATTCCACTGTCATATATGAATATGGTTTACAAATGCCGATACTCAAATTCAGAAACTAGAATCCAGTTTAAGGTGAATTCGAATATTTGGAACACTTCATGTCCAACTCAAATGTCACATGCAGCATAATGTGTACTCCCATTTAGATATGTACACAAGCGATGTATCAAGATTCAAATACCGAGTCAATCAACCAAGAATGTACGGAACTAACAGACATATAAACACTTATAGAGTATATGGATCAATAATATCAACTAACATACATAAGCCAGGCCGCTGTACTTTTTTTGGCTACAACAACATCCTTTTTTTAGCCAGCATCTTGGCCCTTTCCGATGCGTGCCACTTATGGTCCATCTATACTACTATTGCTGAATGCACATTCAGCCCGATTGGCATATTTGTAGGTCTGGCACAGCGATCCAGATGAAATGTCTCCGAGTCTTATCAATTAATACATACTTGTGCTCAAATAAATTACAAACAAAAAAACAATTATTACATGATCTCTAAAACAAATGGTTTGATTGATTACATGAATAGACAACACAAAGGTTATTTAACTATGGAAAGAACATTTCACCTATGATTTACCAAGTAGGAATTTAATTTCCTTTTTTCCTTCAGGACCTTAACAATCTGGTCAGTCTGAGCTTGCTTCGTTTTGAAATCCACCAAATATTTAATGGTTGTCTTGAGTACTGCTTGTGATTGTGCTGTTTGCTTCCTCAACATGTCAACTTCATCTCTAAGTGCAGAAGCAGAATCTCTTTCTACCACTAGTTTAGCCTCTAGAGCATCAGTAGTTGGCAATTCATAATGCACGATTGGGCTGGTGTCACTGCTGTGGGATGATGCAACGTCCATGGGGACCTCGCTCTTTGATCTTGGGCTAACCTGTTTTGCCATTAAAGTTCCGATTGGATTCAGAAAAGTTGAAATTAGCAAAACATCTCAACTGGGAGTTATAACAGCAAACCAGTTACACAAACAACGAATTAAAGAGTTTCAGTTGGATGCTGAAAAGTAGTTATTAACATCATTGTAACCCGCTGTTGCAGCAGCAAAGCAGTTAAACAAACAAGTAGATATTTAAGTTAAGGCAAACAGGTAATTCTTAACAATAAGTATCAAACACATAGATAGGCGCAGTCTACAATATGATTAACAGGTTGTGCCATTATGTAATCAGTAGCAAACTAAATTAAGCCAAGCAACATAATTGAACAATTTTGCAATAAGTGGCTAATTAAAATTCTGAGAAGCAGGTAACTGAACTTACGCTAGTTCTCTGTACAGGCACACTACAACATCTTTTTCGCTTACAAGGTTGTACGAAGGAGTCCATGGCATCAATTGCTTGGATACGCAGTCCCAATACTTCTTTCTTCCCACACTGCATGGGTAAGTCAAATGGTTAATCTGGTAAGATGGTGCGTCCTTGATATGTTATATGAGGACGTGTAGTCAGACTAGTTGTAGCCAAACACATCACACTGGCTTTTACTGTATATTTCATGCGATTACTTTTGGCATATCGAGATCTAAGCAATCTATAATAGGATGAAAAGACTGGCATCCTTCACATTATTGGCGAACTTAGTTCATAGAAACAAGCAATTCAACCATTCTGTGGGTAAATCAAAAGCGCCACTGGAATATTTTTCACTATCCAATCATACACGCAAAAAGGGGCAACGCCACCATAGGGGCTGGTATGGGCGGCCGCCTCAGGTGGCTGGAAAGTGTGCACCTAGTTTGAGTCGTCCAGGTTGGCCCATGCTAGTTTTGTTCGTCCCAACGCACGAGCAGGCAATGTAAAAAATGAAGAAAAATGTTTCAATTTGGATGGGCCAATAACATAAGTGCAAGGCAGGCCCTATAGCAGGCTCGCGGCCCAAACGAGCGCCTCCCATATCGATCGACAGTAGGAAAAATCCCAATTCATTCGCTCCAGCCTCCAGTCTGGTTCGCTCCTAACCTAGCCGCCGCTGGACAGACCGACACAACACTTCCTCGCGCCCTGGTTGGAGGGCGGTCACCGGGCTTCAAGCGAATGGAAGGACAAGAAGATGAAGATCCAACCCAGGGTGTAGCCTGCGTGGGAGGCAGCGGCGGCAGCACGAGCATGGCATCGAGCTTGCGCAAACGGACAGTCACAACTTGCAAGAGTAGCATGCACGAGCAGGTACATCACATCCCTGATTATATCTAATTCAACTCTTCAATTTCTAGCCAATAGTTAAACCTGACGGTGTTGTAAAATGGCTTGTATGTAGGGAATCTATGAGAAAATGAAACCAATTTCTACTTATTTTATAACTCCCCCAATCAATACTGAACTGACTAAATCTGATGTATCTAATCAAGTTTCCGGTGCAAACATACAAGCTCATGTTGTTCTTGAGCCTGAAGTGTCTAATGAACAGACTGCTAATGAAGGATTTGATGCAAAAAAATTACATGCTCCTGGTGATGAACATATAGTGTCTAATGAGGGATCTAATGCAAGCATTTTGCAAGCTCATTGAAGGATTTAGTGTCTAATGATGATCTACTATGTTGAGAGAGACAGAGATTTGCAGGCATTGAGGACAAGCAAATTATAGTGCATTTTCATAGCTTGAGGAAATGTCGAGGCCATCTACCAGAAAGTCCCCGTATCATGACAACATAGCATAAATACTTTTCTAATTTGTTGTTTGAAACTATTGGCATACTTGTGCAGGATAGATATATTGATATGCAGTTTGCGCACTGGTTATACGTGCAATTACACTTCGATATTTTCAGCCAGAGAAAGAATAATTCAAGCAGGTACAGACCATGTTTGTAGTCCTTGTACACCATGTTGCATTTTGTGTTTTTTGGTGCTTGCATCATTTAGTGTTTATAATCTGAACTACTTTGGATCATTAGATGGTTTTCAAAGTGCAGGTAGCTTCACATTTCTCAAGTTATGTTGATTTCTGGAGTGCAAGTGCCTTCGTATTTTTTAAGTTAAACGTTCGCCCCTGGTAACTTGAATTCGTGGATCAGCCACTGCACACAAATCATACATGAATGCTAGTACGAATTAAATGAAATGCAGGGACTTACGCTAGCTCGTTGTACACACTCACTGCAGCTCTGCTTGCGCTTGGGATGTTCCATGTACAAGTCCATGTTACCACTTGCTTGGATGTGCAGGCCTTGTGCTCCTTGCATCCCCCTCTGCATTTTTGACACGGCGAATGGTTGATCAAATAAGAGGAATCGGCCTTGATGTTGTACCGGAGGACAGATACTTACAAGGTTATACGGGTGTGCAGGATGTGTACCAGATCCTGTAGCGCCATCATGCTTCGCTAAAATATGGATTTGCTTGTTTTAGATGATATCTCCAGAAGAAATAAGAGTTAAGGTCAGAGTTGCATAGGCGTGTAAGCTAAGAGAGCAGTGAAAGGATATCCAAACATCGTTGGAACAATGCACAAGGGAGTGATGTGTGGATACCTATTTCGGGCCGGCGTTTGGGCATGCTCGCCTAGCTAGACTGCAGGTCACTCCAGAGCCGTCGAGGGTGATGCGCTGGCGTTGGCTGGCCGCGCACGGATGCAGATCTTGAGTGGCAGCGGAGCACTACGATGCGGTGG
>NC_041392.1:88648279-88648962 GCF_002162155.2 Triticum dicoccoides | reverse complement strand
TTAAGGCACCGAAGCAACGTCCACCCCGACACGACCCTGGTTTGCCTGGTGCGCCTACATTTGAGAATGCAAACGAATCTTCTTTCATTTGCAAATGAATCTGTATGTATTACCATGCCTGTGTTTTCCTTGCAATAATTAGTCATTCGAAATGAGATACTCCATCCGTTCACTTTTGTAAGTCGTTTCAGACAACTTAAAATGAACTGTTTTGCACATTGTCTGAAATGTCTTCAAGGTCTTATAAAAGTGAACAGAGGGAGTACTATAAATTAATTAATGAGGAGTTATTTGAAAAATAATCAAAACGGTACCCACGCTAACGTGGTTTAGAGTGTGTGTCACATAATTAGTTATTTGAATTAGAGTGTGTGTCACGTAGTTAGTTATTTGAATTAGAGTGTGTGTCACGTAGCGATCTCCAATTCTAACGTGTGTTTCGCATTTCACTATATCCATGCTACTTTTTTAATACAAATTCATATGTATATGATGAACACCATGGTAGTGAGAAAACTTTTGGATGGATTCAAACATATGACCTACAAAATAGCACAACAAACTGAGTCAATGTCAACTTTTCGAAACTTAGTATGGCACGAATTCGAAATAATTACCCGTATGCCTGGTCCTCGGTTCAAATCTTACAATGTACACCGAATTGAAACATCGATATTAAGTCT
>NC_041392.1:88627999-88648010 GCF_002162155.2 Triticum dicoccoides | reverse complement strand
TCGATCTCTTAGTCTCTCAACTACACAACCCCTTTTTCCACTCTGTTACCAAATGTATTTACCTCACACACCCGCCATTGCACCCCATGCCGAGCTCTCTCTCTCTCCCCCCTCTCCCTCTCACCCTCTCGCGCTAAATACATGCATTGCCTATCTAGCCCCCCAACCTCTCGTGTATGCGCACGCACGCACGTTGTATATCTAGGTCACTCCCTCGAGACTGTCTCACTCTTTCTTCCACACGGCGGGCCACACTCGCTCAATCTCGCTCTCTTTATCCGAGTCTCGTTTAACCTCGTTTTCTTTCACACACAAATGATATATCTCCCTATTCGGGCCTCGATCAACACACTCTATACTCTCTCACGCAGATTGTCTATCTAGGTCAGTCCATCCAAGCCACCACCACTCTTTCGACCTCATGGTGGGCCACGCTCACTCAATCTCTCTCTCTCTCCGTATGTCTCGATTGACCTCGCTCTTTCTCGGACAAAAAAGATATATCGCCATGTTGAGCCCAATTCGACCTATTCACATTGTATACTCTCTCACGCACATCGTCTATCTAGGTCACTCTCTCCAACCCGTCTCACTCTTTCGATCGCACAGCGACCCTATGTGATCGGTTGACCTTGCTTCCTCTCACGCACAAAATATATCTACACTTCTGTGACTGGATCATCTCTCAAGCTCTATCTTACTGCCCTCACCCTTGCCAAAAAGATCAATTGGAGAATATCTCTCAAGAGCATATATATATTTGTTCAATGAATGTCGGACCACACTCACTTTGTCTCTCTATCTATATGTCTCTTGATTGACCTCGCTTTCTCACACCGTATCTTCCACGCGTTGAAGCTACTACCTCTCCATCCCTCGCAAAGCCGGAGCTATTTACATTGCGAGGGGCACTCCAACCTTGGATTAATTTGTGTAGGCATTTATTCCGGTCAGTTAGATTATATTTTCGTAGAATTCGGCCCACAACTACTCCAATCACTGTAGCGGGTAATTAAGCTACGGGGAGCACCTAATATGAGCACCGGGGAGCCGTTGGATCGAAGATGCAGCGGCACACATGAGGCCTGAATGTTTTATTTGCAAAAAACATTTGGAGAGTTTGGAAATTGCGCATAATTACAAAGACTACTCCCAAGCCATTGGATCTCACTTCCAACGGTGTAAAAACTCGTATCACCATAGTATCTAAGCTGCGGGGTGGATGTGATATTCTATGCCGCTGTCATTTTTGTTCGTAAACTTGCAAAAAATGTGTAACTCGTGCCGTTACTTGTCTAACCGCGCAAAGTGTTTGTTCAAAAAACCATCCTACACTGAAATATCGGAACAACACACGGGGTTCCCACTTGTCATTAATCAAATTTGGACCTAAAACTAACAAATCTGAAAGACGAGATTCGAACTGGCAACCTGGACTACACACCGTAAGTCGATAGCCTGAAAAAACGAACGGTTGTTGGCTTTGTCCCATAACTTGATTTTATACAGTACTTGCGTTGAGTAGAGTAGAGGGAGTGCCTCGTCAACACGTGCATGACCGTTATCTCACTTACTGGTGGGTCCCAGGTCTGCGATCTTAATCTCTCTTCTCTCCATCGTCTAACCTTTGCACGGGCACACACGAAGAGCGGCCTAGCTTGCCGTGGTGTTATTACAACTAAAAAAACTTGGAAAATAGAAGACTCGCCTAGAACAAGAGACGTTGTGGCTGGTCAAGACGGAGCTAACCACATCTATCCTCCGTGCCACGTTTGCATGATGAAGCTGTGTGGCTAGTCGGGTGTTTTCAACCGACTGGCTGGGTCCTGAGGTCAAACCATAGGTACTCTACTATGTCTGATACAGTATATTTTTACATGCACATTTTTCCTCCGTGCCGAGACGTGGCACACCCTACCGCGCGGTTTCGGGGTCCTCCCGAGTGGTGCACGACGTGGGACGCCCTACCACACATTTTCTGGGTCCTCCTCGGTCGTAGCGCCGAAGCAAGTAAATGAGTCGTCAAATCACGAAAGACCACCTTTCCCGCCGAGTACATCAGTGAAGCACGGTGGCTAGCTAGTTGGGCTAGTTCAACCAATTAGCTAGGCCGCCGCCACATTTGTTTTTTCACCCCTTTTTTTATCTACTTGCCGGCAGGTAAATTTAAATATCCACCGCGGCGTTGCTCTGGTGTTTGGGTGCGGCAGGATTTTTATTTTTTTGATTGACGGGAGTAGGCGCAGCAGGATTTTTAATTTTTCGATTGACGGGAGCAGGCGCGGCAGCAATTAGTCACGATGACTCCGCCTGTACCCACTGCTCCCTGATGTGAGAAGTCGTCGACTGGTGTTTTACCGTGGTGAAAACCAAAAGATTCCCCGCTCCCTCCGCCCTCCCGTAGATTGCATTGCCTTTCAGCCGTTTCGCCCCCTTTGCTTCCTCTTCCCATTGCTTCTACCTGGTGCCATGGCGGCGCAGCAGATCACGGAGTCCGAGGTGAGGCTCTTGACATAGGAGCTCCATGCCAAGTATGTGGACCTCAGGGCCAAGGACGTGGAGCTCCATGAGCTCAAGGAGGAGAGGAGTGCCATGCTCCTCCGTTATGTGCGGGAGTTCACGGAGCTTCAAAAGCGGCAGGCGTCCACCACAAAGATGCTCGAGGCGTCGGCGGCGTTGTTGCAGAAAGCGGGAGATACGATAGGCCGTTAGGGGAGCCGGCTGGAGCGCGAGCGGGCCGATCATGACGAGGTCCAGGATCGCCTCAGCCACTTGGTGAACCAAGTTGCCACGCACGTGTTGTGGCTGCCCGATGCCTACCGTCGTGCCAGCGTGATGATGCCGTCCATCGGGCTAAACCCTTTGCATGGGCATGTCCATGTCTCGGCGCAACATGACCATTGGATAAAACTCAAACGATGCAGATCAGTCACTGTAGCACAAAGCGTGTGGGTGTGTTTGGTTGCATTCTCATCTCAATATAGTTGTTTCCTCTTCGTGTATTTTTGTCAACCTACTAGTGTGGACTCATGCACCCTTCATGCACTCTGCCAAACACCCAAAAGTGGGTCGAGAAGGGAACTTTTGCTCCCATCCCGTGCACCCTTCATACACCCTGCCTAACACTATTCGTGCTTCATCTGGTTCATGTTTCGTGGAGTACTGTAGCACATGTACTCTCCGTGCGCTGTGGACCTAGTTCTATTAACATTGATCTCACCGTCCATTCTCGACCGAACAGTCAAAAAAGCGGTACTATGTTACATATAGGAGTAGTTGACATGCGCACAACATCATTTGTTATCATCATATCTTACTACACTAGCAACAAGATTGTGTAGTACTGACGTATGAACCACTGCACATGCCTAGTAGTAGGAGCACTGTGTATGTTCAAGTGGCTGCCGTGTTTCGCACTCCTCCGTCGTAAGAGTGGAAACGCTTGCTGTAATCATTTTTTTCTTCTGAAAAACATAGGACACACTCTACCGTGCGGATCCTCCTCCAGCCATGCACTAAATTACTCACTTTCACCGACGTGTGGGACAGCCAGCATTGGGGTCCACCATCCATGCACTAAATTACTCCGTAGTAGAGTGACGGTAGACTACCCCGATCGAAGCGCCGCAGTAATGCCCAATGAGCCATAAAATCACACAACCCCCTCCTTTCCAGCAGTAAGTTGGACGGACGAAGCAACCATCATTTCACTCTTCTCTCTCAGCTTCATCTCTACCCAACCCTCGCTTCTGCCTCATCTTTTTCCTCATTTCTTCAAGAAAACCCCGACCTGCTTCTGCCATTGTTCTTGTCTCCCAAAGAAGGAAAGGTGAGTGCATCAATGGTGTTGATTTCGGCCAAGGCCCGGTCTTGCAACCCCGAGACTGATCCTATAACTCCCTCTCTTTTCTTCTTTTGGGTTTGTGATTATGGTTTCTTTTCTTTTATTTCTATTTGACAGTTTCTTAATGGACGCTGGAGCACCGGCCGAAGTGATATCTATGGCTCCGGCCAAAACCATTGAGGCTCATGGTATGAAGAAGCGCAAGCACCCCGCCGAGACTACCGCAGACAAGCTCAAAGCCATCGCCCTGTCCAAGCCCCCCTCTCTGGGATCCCTCATTAAGCAAGTCCAGGTAATATCTCTTCTTGACGATCTTTTTCTCGATCTTGATCGTGTTTTTCATCTAACACGCAGTACTAGTACTAGTAGTACAACTTTCTGGGTGATCTTGCATGTGATTTTTGTGTGCCAAAAGACGGTTCTAAATTCCTATTTTGACCAAAACATGCGAGAGGTTGACACTGATTTCTTGTAGATTACTTTCAACTACTCCCTCTGTCCCAAATTTCTTGTCTTAGATTTGTCTAGATACGGATGTATCTAATACTAAAATGTGACTTGATACATCCGTATCTAGACAAATCTAAGACAAGAATTTTGGGACGGAGGGAGTACTTTATGAACAGCAATGCTACCTTTTAAGAGGGTATATTTGCCTCAGTAACTTGTGTTATGGATATTGCATGTAATCCCTCTGCTCTCATGCCTTTGAAGACATGTTCTAGTGTCTTTGTTCACTCATTTCTATGCATATATGTAGTCATATATGGAGTATAATATCGAAAATCATCTTATATTTCTGAACGGAGGTAGTAATAAAATATGGTTTCTGTTTGAATTAGAACCAGGTCCGTGGTGGAGATGAAGTTCTCAAAGTCATGCCGTGTGAACTGGAAGACCTGATGATGAGTTCTACTACTGAACTATCCAGCTGCCTTGTCCTCGTCGCCACGTGTCCTGATCTAGTGTTTTCCTGTAGCATTGTTGTCAGGCGTGTTCTCGAGGTTGTACTTGACCACAACAATTTCCTGGATGTGCCTTTGATTACGAAGGGTGTGGTTCTTGTAAAGCTTCCCAACAAATCTGATGTGGCCTGTCTTCATCAACATGTTTATGAGTGGAAAGACCACTCTGTTAGGTTCTCCAAGGTTGACAAGATGGTGATGGTGCATGTAGACATCTCACACGAAGTCCATGGACTAGTCAGTTATGCGGGGTTCATCCCGTAGGTCGGTGGCAAAAAATAGTCTGTAGAGTTTAGTTAGTGCAACTTTGCTTGTTTGTAGTAAGTACTATTGTTCAGTACTTGATTTGTGTTTGTGAACCCTGTATTGTTTATTAGTACTGCCGCTTTTGGTGTGTGGTCAGTCCTGAGAACGGTCTATGTTAATGTCTGTCCACTCAATTCAGTCTATATATTTTGAAGTATCCATATCATATTTTTTGTGAGGACGGTCTATCAATTATGATTACACTCCAATAACTGTATGCATTGCAGGGTTTATCGCACCCACCAGGATTTCCAGCCCCATGGATGTTCGGTCCATATGATTTGTCACGACCTTTGGACTGTCCTGCTTGTGGGAGTAGGCGGGGCCCCTGCATGCCACGCGTAGTTGAACGATCAATCTTCTGTTTAGTACTTCAACATAGTGATTTCCTGGTAAGGATTCACTCATGTCACATCAAGTAAATCTTATTGATTTACTGTCTAAATCTTATTGATTTAATGTCATGTTTTATTTCTTTTCCTGCAATTTTACGATGCAGGTTTTGCCATGCGACATTCATCACAGAATAAACCGTTTGGTTTGCTCTACAATGGCTATTTTTGCAGGTTTCACTTCTTATGTCGTGTCAGTAATGAAGGCACTGTCCATCACTTATATTACTGGAAAAATTGGATCAGTCTATTGTCTGAGTACAAGCTGAATCCCTATGATGAACTGCAGTTTGGTTTAACAAAAACGCCACAATTAGTCCTTCCCGCGTTTAAAAGAAATGAAGAAAAAAACTGGATCACGGTCACGGATCCTAGTCAAGTTAGAAAGCTGATCATAGCAGACCAGACACGATCACTGCTGTCTCACACAGATCGAGCACCGACAGTTGCTCTAGCACTGACAGCGGCAGCAGCTCAGTCTGATCCAGCTGAGGATTGGGCACCGACCGCGTCAGCGGATCAGTCTGATCTACCAGAAGATCAGGCATCGACACCGGCACCTGCTCCGACATCAGCACCAGCTCTACAAGGAGCACCATCTCTGGCAGCAGCAACGGCTTCGGCACCTGCACCAACACTTGCACTTGCATCTCCTCCGGCCTGTGTAGTTGCACCAGCAACAGACTGGGCTGCAGTTCGCACTTCATATACCAAAGTCCTTACAAAAACCGACATGTCCACCTTCTTGGTAAGCATTGGCCGCCCAAGTGCTTCGTTCTTTTTTCTTTCCATGTTGTTTCACATGATTCACTGTGTTTATCTAACTGTTTGGGTATGTCTTCTTGTTTGCAAACAGAGAATTCCTAGAGCAATGAGGGAGTCGTTCAACAATCCGGGCGACCACGGCCAAGTTTCTCTAACCATGCGCAGCCTTGGTGTGAATGAACCTGCTCAATATATCGGAAGTACAAAGGATGGTCGCATGATGATTGATGCTAAAGGATGGTCAAGGTTCAAATCTAAATCATATCTTGCGGTAGGGGGTGATGTCAAAATCAAACTTTCTCGGCAAGGAGAGCTGGTCCAAATCAACTTTGAAATTCTTCAGTAGCAGCACGCAACTGCCTAACTGATCTATCCTCCAAGAGATTTTGATGTAATAAGCTGGCATGGTGAAACAAGTGTCCTGTGTGTATAAGTAGTACGATAGTATTATTTATCACATGGTATATCGTTGATAGAATTGCAACTCTGATTGCTGGTTAGGAACTGTCGTTCGATTTCATTCCAACAGCTGCCGTGCTTTATTCAATTTTGTGTATTCGCCTTGCGACAACATCTAAAACCAGCGCCGTACCGATCGCTTGCAATATGAAAAGCGCTGAGGTAGAACACATGGGCCCCCAAACATGCAGGGTCGGCCTGCGGCCCAAAGTCCAGAACCTGGTTTCGAGAAGCACTAGCTCAGTGCAGAAGTGGCGTCCTCCTCCTGCTGTGGGTTGGGCGAAGATGAATGTTGATGCTGCGTTATCTCGCAATGGTGAAAGGGGAGCCCTGGCAGTTGTGAGCCGGAATCATACAGGCTTCTTCCTTGGAGCATCGGCACTAGTGTGCGAAAGTGTTACTGATCCAGAGATCCTAGAGGCAATGGCATGTTGCGAGGGGCTATCTCTAGCTCTTGACTTAAACCTGCAACAAGTTCAGATTAGCACCGATTGTTCAGCAACAGTCAAGCATATCGGAGAGGCATACTTGGGGCCCAGCAAAGTTATTATGGACGAGATCAAGATGAAGAAGAATATGTTCCAAACCATGGAGATCATACATGAAAAACGCGAGTGTAATGTTGAAGCGTATGTGCTCGCAAAAGTTGCTACTTCTTTGCCTTGTGGACGCCATCTTTGGCTCACAGGAACCCCCGAAATTATTTGTATACCTATGACTGTTAGTCTTCAATAAAGCAGCTTTTATCCCTCAAAAAAACATCTGAGTATTATATTCTCAGTTGAACCCCCATAATGCCCGTGCGTTGCAGAGGGAGTATTTTTCTCGGCAAGGTGAGCCTGTGATATAAAAGATTTGTATATTTCTTTACAGAGGGAGTATCTCTCTGTCAAAAAATATATTTATGTGTAACTAGTTACTCTTGTCTTTCTACTTCCTTTCACTGATATGTGGGGCAACCGGCAACGGGGTCCACGTGCCATATGCACAAATTAGAGTGCACAACTTCACGGTAGACACACCCCGGTCGTAGCGCCGCAGTAATGCCCAATGAGCCGTCAAATCACACCCCCCTTTCCAGCTTTAGTAGTAAGCTGGACGGACGAAGCGGCAATATTTCACTGGGCATGAATCCCTTTCTCCCTCATCTGCTTGTTCAGAGAAAACCCCCTCTCGGCGATTGCATAGGGTTTTCTCATGGAGAACCAGGTACGAATTCTTCATCCATCCTCGATAAACCCAAGTCCCTTGGTCGTAGGTAATCCTAGGATGGCAGCCGCCACCGTTGATGCATTTTTCTTCCTACTGAATCTAGTGTGTTTCATTTGCAGTGCCCAAAGTGCGAGTACCCTACAGGTTTCCGCGCCCTCGGCGAGACACCACACTTGTTCCTTCTCATCCTAACACAGCATTTTGAAACGCGCACAGTATGTTCCTAGAATCCTCTTTTCTATCTGGGAGGGTGGGGTTTTTTGAACATGCCATGTTCTCATATTATTTTTCCTGCAGTGTATTATTTGCTCTACCAGAACACATGTACTCAAGATGGTCGGCCTTGCCATAACTGAATACACTAGTTTAATGGTCACAGTGAAGACAAGCCATGGATATAAGTTCCAAGTTGGCAAGAAGATCGCTGCTTTTTTCATGGCCGAACTTGGATAAACTTTCTCAAGTGTTACAGACTGAAAGTTGGCGCACGAATGTTGATGGAAATAGCAGATCCTGGTCTCATCTTCACTGCGATCTTCCACCCCGACGTCGTTCCAGTTGTTCATCCATGTTAGTTTTGTATCTGGTTCTTGCTTATTGCCTCGATTACTTCTTAATCCACCTATTCTGTCTAACTAATCACAATTTAACTTTAGAAGTAGCAACGAATCTCTCACGAAGATGCTACTTCTAACTAATATTTTGTTATAATTGGTGGCACGTGTAGGTTTTTTCAGAGTAAAGCAGTCTGCTCGTTTGTTACTCTGTAATAACTCGGCTGTTACTAATGGCACTGAAGTTGACTGGATCGACATCCACAAGTTCCTACACTTTATTGATCGTCTTGAGGTCCTTGTGGGGCGTTTCAATGGTGGAAGGCCACGTGGGATATGTGTGCCACTGCTGCACTCGTTGAACAGGTCCAACTGTGTCGAGAAACTTATGGTACGAGTTGTTTTCTGTTATATATGTTGTTCATAAACTATTGCTTATACACAGTTTTACAGCTGTGATCTTCTTGAAACAGGAACTGCCGAGTTCTATTGTTCCTACATAAATGTCTGACCATGGTCGGGTCAGACTTGCGCTTGGTCACAACATGATGTTTATGTCGACCTACTCAATTCCCCTTGGAGGTGAAAAGATACTTATTCATGGGTGGTCTCAAATAATGAAGGCCCGTCCATCTTGGAGAATAGGACAGAAGATTATGTTCATGTTTTTCCATGGCTCTAAAGCGAATATCCTGTTTATTGACCATGTTGTGAGATGAAGCCGCTTTTCAGGAGGTTGTGGATGCGCGGGGTGGCGCCTGGGCCTTGTCCTAGGGCTTGGCGGCCTCACCCTTGGTTAACTGTAGGCAAAGTAGCACTGTTCGAGGCGTGCTTTGTACGGTTGAACCTGTATAAGTACTCATACTGCTTTCAGCTTTGGTTGTTAAGTGCCCCTGCTAGTTTCCGTTAAGGTTGTTAAGTACTACAGTCTGTCGTGTTTCTTCAGTCCTGTCTTCCTCCAGGCGCCAAAACCAAACCAGCGCCGGCGGGGCCGCCTTCTTCCGCCTCCCACGGCTGGCTGCGCCTCAGCGCACGCATCGCCGCCCCACCGTCTCCTAAATCGTTAACGCCGACGTCCTCCGCGCGCTTTGGTGCGCTCGCCGCGGCGCCGCCCTCTCGTGTTGTCAACATGGTCAACAAACAATAGGAATCGGCAGAAGTATGTGGAGAGGATGACAGTAGGGGCCCACCACGTCAGCGTATGGAAAAATAAAATGCTTCCTCCTAGTGTTTTCCTGACATCTGGGACCTGATACGTCTCCAATGTATCTATAATTTTTGATTGCTCCATGCTATATTATCTATTGTTTTGGACTATATTGGGCTTTATTTTCCACTTCTATATTATTTTTAGGACTAACCTATTAACCGGAGGCCTAGCCTAGAATTGCTGTTTTTTTGCCTATTTCAGTGTTTCGAAGAAACAGAATATCAAACGGAGTCCAAACGGAATAAAATCTTCGGGGACGTGATTTTCTCACCGAACGTGATCCAGGAGACTTGGACCCTGCTCCAAGGAACAAAAGAGGCGGTCACGAGGGTGGGGGCGCGCCCCCCTGCCTCGTGGGCCCCTCGTTGCTCCTCCGGCGTACTTCTTCCTCCTATATATACACACGTACCCCCAAACGATCAGAACAGGAGCCAAAAACCTAATTCCACCGCCGCAACTTTTTGTATCCACAAGATCCCATCTTGGGGCCTGTTCCGGAGCTCCGCCGGAAGAGGGCCGTCATCACGGAGGGCTTCTACATCATCATAGCCTCTCTGATGAAGTGTCAGTAGTTTACCTCAGACCTTCGGGTCCATAGTTAGTAGCTAGATGGCTTATTCTCTCATTTTGAATCTCAATACAAAGTCCCCCCCCCTCTCTTATGTAGATCTATTCGATGTAATCTTCTTTTTGCGGTGTGTTTGTTGAGACCGATGAATTATAGGTTTATGATCAAGTCTATCTATGAATAATATTTGAATCTTCTCTGAATTCTTTTATGTATGATTGGTTATCTTTGCAAGTCTCTTCGAATTATCCGTTTGGTTTGACCAACTAGATTGGTAGTTCTTTACATGGGATAAGTGCTTAGCTTTGGTTTCAATCTTGCGGTGTCCTTACCCAGTGACAGAAGGGGCAGCAAGCCATGTATTGCATCGTTGCCATCGAGGATAACAATATGGGGTTTATTTCATATTGCATGAATTTATCTCTCTACATCATGTCATCTTGCTTAAGGCGTTACTCTGTTTTTAACTTAATACTCTAGATGCATGCTAGATAGCGGTCGATGAGTGGAGTAATAGTAGTAGATGCAGAATCATTTCGATCTACTTGTCACGAACGTGATGCCTATATACATGATCATGCCTAGATATTCTCATAACTATGCTCAATTTTGTCAATTGCTCAACAGTAATTTGTTCACCCACCGTAGAATACTTATGCTCTTGAGAGAAGCCACTAGTGAAACCTATGGCCCCCGGGTCTATTCTCATCATATCAATCTCCATCACTTTAATCTTGCTTTGCTTTTTTACTTTGCTTTTAGTTTTACTTTGCATCTTTATACCAAAAATACCAAAAATATTATATCTATCAGATCTCACTCTCGTAAGTGATCGTGAAGGGATTGACAACCCCTAATCACGTTGGTTGCGAGTAGCTATAATTTTGTGCAGGTACGAAGGACTTGAGCATGGCCTCCTACTGGATTGATACCATGGTTCTCAAAAACTGAGGGAAATACTTACACTACTCTGCTGCATCATCCCTTCCTCTTTGGGGGAAACCAACGCAAGCTCAACGTAGCAAGAAGGATTTCTGGCGCTGTTGCCGGGGAGTCTACGCAAAAATTCAACATACCAAGTACCCATCACAATCCCTATCTCTCGCATTACATTATTTGCCATTTGCCTCTCGTTTTCCTCTCCCCCAATTCACCCTTGCCATTTTATTCGCCCTCTCTCTCTATCCTCCCTCTCTATTTGCCTCTTTTTGCCCGCTTGTCTTTCTGTTTGCTCGTGTGTTAAATTGCTTGTTTGTCGTAATGGCTCAACCGAGATTTGGTGATCTCCACCTCAAAAGGTTAAAGGAGATCGAAACCAACGTTAGGAAGTTTATGGTGTTGCAATTTGAGCATAATAATTTCTTTAGAAACGGGCTTAAGGAACAAAAAAGTTCTATGAGTTATATGAATAAAGAGCTAGATGATATGTCTAAAGAATTTGATGGTATAAGATCCGAGATTGCTCGTCTAGAAAAGATGACTGCTGAAATTTCGGATATGCAAGCCACCTTAGTTAATAAGATGGCTGCTAAACCGGATTCCTATGAAAATCAAGATGAAGATCTAAAAGTTATTGATGTGTCCCCTATTATATCTTGTTTTGCAATATGAATCTTGATGAAACTGAATATGATCTTCCTTTACGTAGAAGGCATTCTAAAAATTCGGAGTATTTAGATCTTAATAATGAAATTGATGAAAGTGGGATTGAAAGAAATAAAAATCTAGATGTTGCTAAACCCACTATATTGGATTTCAAGGAATTTAATTATGAAAGTTGCTCTTTAATTGATTGTATTTCCTTGTTGCAATCCGTGGTAAATTCTCCACATGCTTATAGTCGAAATAAAGCCTTCACCAAACATATTGTTGATGCCTTGATGCAATCTTATGAAGAAAAACTTGAGTTGAAAGTTTCTATCCCTAGAAAACTCTATGATGAGTGGGAACCAACTATTAAAATTAAAATTAAAGATCATGAGTTTTATGCTTTGTGTGATTTGGGTGCTAGTGTCTCTACTATTCCCAAGACTTTGTGTGATTTGCTAGATTTCCGTAATTTTGATGATTGCTCTCTAAACTTGCATCTTGCGGATTCCACTATTAAGAAACCTATGGGAAGGATTAATGATGTTCTTATTGTTGCAAATAGGAATTATGTGCCCGTAGATTTCATTGTTCTTGATATAGATTGCAATCCTTCTTGCCCTATTATTCTTGGTAGACCTTTCCTTAGAACGGTTGGTGCGATTATTGATATGAAGGAAGGGAATATTAGATTTAAATTTCCATTAAAAAAGGCATGGAACACTTTCCTAGAAAGAAAATAAAATTACCATATGAAACTGTCATGAGAGACACTTATGGATTGCCTACCAAAGATGTCAATACCTACATCTATCTTCGCTTTTATGCCTAGCTAGGGGCGTTAAACGATAGCGCTTGTTGGGAGGCAACCCAATTTTATTTTTATTCCTTGCTTTTTGATCCTGTTTAGTAATAAATAAATTATTTATCCTCTGTTTTGGTTGTGTTTTTTGTGTTTAATTAGTGTTTGTGCCAAGTAGAACCGTTGGGAAGACTTGGGGAAAGTCTTGTTGAACTTGCTGTAAAAAACAGAAACTTTAGCGCTCACAAGAACTGCTTTCATGTTTATTTGAAGAGTGCTATTTAGTTAATTCTTTTTTAATATGATTAATATAGAAATTACTCACGTCCAGCAATTTATTTTAGAATTTTTGGGGTTCTAGATCTTGCGCTATCTACATATTACTACAGACTGTTCTGTTTTTGACAGATTCTGTTTTTCGTGTGTTGTTTGCTTATTTTGATGAATCTATGGCTAGTAAAATAGTTTATAATCCATAGAGAAGTTGGAATACAGTAGTTTTAACACCAATATAAATAAAGAATGAGTTCATTACAGTACATTGAAGTGGTCTTTTGTTTTCTTTCGCTAACGGAGCTCACGAGTTTTCTATTTTGAGTTTTGTGTTGTGAAGTTTTCAAGTTTCGGGTGAATTCTTTTGATGGATCATGGAACAAGGATTAGCAAGAGCCTAAGCTTGGGGATGCCCATGGCACCCCCAAGATAATCCAAGGACACCAAGAAGTCAAAGCTTTGGGATGCCCCGGAAGGCATCCCCTCTTTCGTCCACTTCCATCGGTAATTTACTTGGAGCTATATTTTTATTCACCAACATGATATGTGTTTTGCTTGGAGCGTCTTGTATTATTTGTGTCTTTGTGTCTTAGTATGCCACAATCATCCTTGCTGTACACACCTTTTGAGAGAGCCATACATGAATTAAAATTTGATAGAATACTCTATGTGCTTCACTTATATCTTTTGAGCTAAGTAGTTTTGCTCTATGTGCTTCACTTATATCTTTTGAGCTAGATAATTTTGCTCTATGTGCTTCACTTAGATATTTTAGAGAACGGTGGTGGATTTGTTTTAAAGAAACTATTGATCTCTCATGCTTCACTTAAACTATTTTGAGAGTCTCTTAATAGCATGGTAATTTTCTTGATAATAATATGCTTGGTATTCAAGATTTGTGAAACTTTCTTTTGAGTGTATTGAATACTAAGAAAAGATTGAAGCATGACAAATGTTTTGAGATATGGAGGTGATAATATTCAAGTCATGCTAGTTGAGTAGTTGTGAATTTAAAGAATACTTCTGTTAAGGTTTGTGATTCCCGTAGCATGCACGTATGGTGAACCGTTATGTAACAAAGTCGGAGCATGATTTATTTATTGATTGTCTTCCTTATGAGTGGCGGTCGGGGACGAGCGATGGTCTTTTCCTACCAATCTATCCTCCTAGGCGCATGCGCGTAATACTTTGCTTTGATAACTTTTAGATTTTTGCAATAAGTATATGAGTTCTTTATGACTAATGTTGAGTCCATGGATTATACGCACTCTCACCCTTCCACCCTTGCTAGCCTCTCTAATACCGCGCACCTTTCGCCGGTATCATACACCTACCATATACCTTCCTCAAAACAGCCACCATACCTACCTCTTATGGCATTTCCATAGCCATTCCGAGATATATTGCCATGCAACTTTCCACCACCTAGTTCATCATGACACATTCATCATTGTCATATTGCTTAGCATGATCATGTAGTTGACATAGTATTTGTGGCAAAGCCACCGTTCATAATTTCTTCATACTTGTCACTCTTGATTCATTGCATATCCCGGTACACCGCCAGAGGCATTCATATAGAGTCATACTTTGTTTTAGAATCGAGTTGTAATCATTGAGTTGTAAATAAATAAAAGTGTGATTATCATCATTCAATAGAGCATTGTCCCAATAAAAAAAAGAAGAGAAAGGCCAAAGAAAAAAAGAAGCCCCCGCCCCAAAAGGAAAATAAATAAAAAGGGGCAATGCTACTATCCTTTTTTTCCACACTTGTGCTTCAAAGTAGCACCATGATACAACAACATATATTGTGCTTCAAAGTAGCACCATGTTCTTCATATAGAGAGTCTCATATGTTGTCACTTTCATATACTAGTGGGAATTTTACATTATAGAACTTGGCTTGTATATTCCAATAATGGGCTTCCTCCAATTGCCCTAGGTCTTCGTGAGCAAGCAAGTTGGATGCACACCCACTAGTTTCTTTTGTTGAGCTTCCATACATTTATAGCTCTAGTGCATCCGTTGCATGGCAATCCCTACTCACTCACATTGATATCTATTGATGGGCATCTCCATAGACCGTTGATATGCCTAGTTGATGTGAGACTATCTTCCCCTCCTTTTTGTCTTCTCCACAACCACCATTCTATTCCACCTATAGTGTTATATCCATGCCTCACGCTCATGTATTGCGTGAAGATTGAAAAAGTTTTGAAAAAGTTAGAGTATGAAACAATTGCTTCGCTTGTCATCGGGGTTGTGCATGATTTAAATACTTTGTGTGGTGAAGATGGAGCATAGCCATACTATATGATTTTGTAGGGATAACTTTCTTTGGCCATGTTATTTTGAGAAGACATAATTGCTTTATTAGTATGCTTGAAGTATTATTATTTTTATATCAATATAAACTTTTGTCTTGAATCTTTCTAATCTGAATATTCATACCACAATTAAGAAGATTTGCATTGAAATTATGCCAAGTAGCACTCCGTATCAAAAATTCTCTTTTTATCATTTACCTACTCGAGGACGAGCAGGAATTAAGCTTGGGGATGCCTGATACGTCTCCAACGTATCTATAATTTTTGATTGCTCCATGCTATATTATCTACTATATTGGGCTTTATTTTACACTTTTATATTATTTTTGGGACTAACCTATTAACCGGAGGCCCAGCCCAGAATTGCTGTTTTTTGCCTATTTCAGTGTTTCGAAGAAACGGAATATCAAACGGAGTCCAAACAGAATAAGATCTTTGGGAATGTGATTTTCTCACCGAACGTGATCCAGGAGACATGGACCCTGCTCCAAGGAACAAAAGAGGCGGTCACGAGGGTGGGGGGCGCCCCACCTAGGGCGCGCTCCCCCTGCCTCATGGGCCCCTCGTTGCTCCTCCGACGTACTTCTTCCTCCTATATATACACACATACCCCCAAATGATCAGAATATGAGCCAAAAACCTAATTCCACCGCCGCAAATTTCTGTATCCACGAGATCCCATCTTGGGGCCTGTTTCGGAGCTCCGCCGGAAGAGGGTAGTCATCACGGAGGGCTTCTACATCATCATAGCCTCTTCGATGAAGTGTGAGTAGTTTACCTCAGACCTTCGGGTCCATAGTTAGTAGCTAGATGGCTTCTTCTCTCTCTTTGAATCTCAATACAAAGTTCTCCCCCTCTCTTGTGGAGATCTATTCGATTTAATCTTATTTTTGCGGTGTGTTTGTTGAGACCGATGAATTGTGGGTTTATGATCAAGTCTATCTATGAATAATATTTGAATCTTCTCTAAATTCTTTTATGTATGATTGGTTATCTTTGCAAGTCTCTTCGAATTATCCATTTGGTTTGGCCAACTAGATTGGTAGTTCTTGCAATGGGAGAAGTGCTTAGCTTTGGGTTCGATCTTGTGGTGTCCTTGCCCAGTGACAGAAGGGGCAGCAAACCACGTATTGCATCGTTGCCATCGAGGATAACAAGATGGGGTTTATTTCATATTGCATGAATTTATCTCTCTACATCATGTCATCTTGCTTAAGGCGTTACTCTGTTTTTAACATAATACTCTAGATGCATGCTAGATAGCGGTCGATGAGTGGAGTAATAGTAGTAGATGCAGAATCGTTTCGATCTACTTGTCACGGACGTGATGCCTATATACATGATCATGCCTAGATATTCTCATAACTATGCTCAATTTTGTCAATTGCTCAACAGTAATTTGTTCACCCACCGTAGAATACTTATGCTCTTGAGAGAAGCCACTAGTGAAACCTATGGCCCCCGGGTCTATTCTCATCATATCAATCTCCATCACTTTAATCTTGCTTTGCTTTTTTACTTTGCTTTTACTTTTTACTTTGCATCTTTATACCAAAAATACCAAAAATATTATATCTATCAGATCTCACTCTCGTAACTGACCGTGAAGGGATTGACAACCCCTAATCGCGTTGGTTGCGAGTATCTATCGTTTTGTGCAGGTACGAGGGACTTGAGCGTGGCCTCCTACTGGATTGATACCTTGGTTCTCAAAAACTGAGGGAAATACTTACGCTAGTCTGCTGCATCATCCCTTCCTCTTCAGGGAAAACCAACGCAAGCTCAAGACATAGCAGGACCCACGACATTGGGAGCATATATAATCAATAGACAAGAGAATAGCACAAGATCGGCTGACACCTGGGACGTAGCTACTCGAGCAGTATTTTTTTTGTTTGGTATTGTTGAGACGGAGCAGTGTTTGAACGGGGTTGTGGCCCGTCTAGCCCAGGCTTATATTTTATGTTCACCATGTGACCAGCCCAGCTATTTTTTCTTTGTGAAAATGAGCCCAGTTTATTTTTTCTGAAGAATACCCAATCCAGGCATACTTATTTTTCTACGCCCTGATGGGCTGCAACTCTTTCAAGACGCCAGCCCAGATATGAAATGGGTTGTAAATATAAAAACAGATGACAAATTGGCAATTACTTTATAATTTCTGAATTTTATTACATTTTCAGATTCCTATTTCACTTGGCATTAACCTAATTTAAATATATCTTCAAAGTACTTTAAATCTGGCTGGACATTTTAGTATTAAAAATAGTTTGGAACCCACAGAAATATGCGAAATTGGCCCTGGCCAACCAAAAAATGACTGCAATAAATTGCATAAGAAGTTGCCATGAGCTATATATAAATTATTAAAAAAAGAGGGAGTTGTCTGACTTGTGGGCCTGTTTAGTTGGCGCATATGCAAGATTTTTTTAGTTATTATATACATCAACACACGATTCTAGCAGACGTAACCGTTGGATGTCAATCCAACGGCCGTCGTGTTTCTTCAATCTCTGATCTTCTTGCTCCAGCCGCCAAAGCAGCGCCGGCGGGACCGCCTACTCCCGCCTCCCGTGGCTGGCTGTGCTGCCGTGTAGGCCTCAGCGCCCCTACTACTCCCACCGCTGGCCAGGGCATCCCTCTACTCACCCACACCCCCTGTTATTCTGCGGCGACAGCAGCCTTACACCGCAGCCGAACCGGTGAACGCCCGTACTCCTCTCCGCGCGGGCATCCACTGCCGCGTCTTCCCCGGCTCCGCGTCGTCCCCTTCCTATGCCTCGCCCTCGTCCACCGCCGTGGTCGGCGTGGCGTGGTCAATGTGGTCAACGACCGACTTCCATCGGAAGAGTACTGTACGTGGAGAGGCTGACAGCTGGGTCCACGACAGCCGCAAGGAAGTGCCTCCTTATTACGCGCAAAATAATTATTCCTCCACCTGACAGCGGGGACCCACCGGACGGGCCACCAGTATTTTGCGAAAAAATTGTTTCCCCCTGACTGCTGGGACCCATCGGACGGGCCACCGTATTTCGCGAAAAAACGTTCCCCCCGCTGTCAGCTCGGACCCACCGGAAGTGCCTCTTATTACGCACAAAAAATGAGTACTCCCCCGACTAGCTGGGACCCACCTTGGTGGCAGGCTGACTTGTGGGCCTACTAAGTTGATGGGGACGAAGGGCTTTGTCAACTTAGTCAATATGAACGATTCTAGCTCCAGTGACCGTACGATGTCCATCCAACGGCCGTAGTGCTTCTTCAACCTCTGGTCTTCTTGCTCCAGCCGCCCAAAGCAGTGCCGGTCGTGCTGCATGCTCCTGCCTCCCGTGGTCGGCTGTGCTGCTGCGGAGGCCTCACCGCCCCCTACTATTCCCACCGCTGGCCAGGCCCTGCGGCGACGGCAGCCTCACACCACAGCCGAACCAGTGAACCCTCGTACTCCTCTCCACGCGGGCTTCCACTGCCGCGTCTTCCCCGGCTCCGCGTCGTCCCCTTCCTAGGCCTCGCTGTCGTCCACCGCCGTTGTGCTCTCGGCGCGGCATGGTTAATGTGGTCAACGACCGACTTCCATCGGAAGAGTACTGTGCGTGGAGACGCTGATAGCTGGGTCCACGGCCGCAGCAAGGAAGTGCCTCCTTATTACATGCAAAATAATTATTCCTCCACCTGATAGCGGGGACCCACCGTACGGGCCACCGTATTTCACGAAAAAAATGTTTGCCCCTGACTGATGGGACCCATCAGCTACATCTTCGCACGCAAGGAAGTGCCTGACAGTCGGGACCCACCTGGTCGAAGCGTATGTAGCATTGTCATTCTGGTCGCGAACGTGTACGTACATATATACTGGTCGATGTAGAGGCACGCACGTGTCGTAGTAGAGGCGCACACGTAGCATGTACACGTACGTACAACGGCCAGGGTGCAAGAAAGAAAATACGGCCACGTATGTGTACATACGGGCAGGGTCTCGAACGCCTTTTCGTGCATACGTACGGCCAGGGCTCATGTACATGGCTGGGTCGGAATGGAGAAACAGCATCATCGTCGTGTTCATGGGGAGGCAACGGAATGCGTCGTGTTCATGGGGAGGCAACGGAGTGCGTCGTGTTCATCGGGAGGGCTTGGACGGAACAGGCGATGGAAACAAGGCCTGGCGTACCGCAAAACGGAGGAAACGACCTTGTGTTCAACCGGCCACTTTCGAAACAGGATCCTGTTGATCGGGAGGGGTCTGGCGTACCGCAAAACGGAGGAAACGGACCTCCTACGGTCGAAACGGGGGTCCTGTTCATCGGGAAGGGTGTGGCGTACCGCAAAATGGACGAAACGGACCTCCTACGGTTGAAACGGGGGTCCTGTTCATCGGGAGGGGTGTGGCGTACCGCAAAATGGGACTCCACGGGATACTGTTCATCTCCATCGTCGACCCCCTCTAGCCTTCACGAGCTACTATTCATCCACCGTCGACCTCCTCCAACCTCCACCTGCGACTGTTCATCCACGGGCTCTTGTTCATCCATCCTCCACCGCACGCTACTCCACCGGCTACTGTTCAACCAGCCCTCTCCACGGGCTCCTGTTCAACAACCCCTCCACGGGCTACTGTTCATCCTGCCCTCCACGGGGTGGTCCTGTTCATCCAACCCTCCACGGGGTCCTGTTCATCCAGCCCCAACTGGCTCGATCGATTGGGGTCCTGTTCATCCAGAGGCAACACCACGCGGTCCTGTTCATCCACCCCCAC
>NC_041392.1:88614501-88627628 GCF_002162155.2 Triticum dicoccoides | reverse complement strand
CTATTCATCCAGAGGCAGCATCGATCGGCTTCAGTTAGTAGCAGTAGCGAAGGAATCGCTCGATCGGGTTCAGTTAACAGCCATTGATCGATCGCTCGGGTTCAGTAACGCGTAGCCTGTAGTGCAATCACTCGGGTTCAGTTAGAGCCCAACACCTCACTCGGGTTCAGTTAGAGCCAACGCCTCACACACACGCGCGTACGTGTATGAGAGAAACGCGCATCGCTCGGCCCCTGACCTCCCACCGTAACCGGGAACTCCCTGAAATTATCCTCGCCCTTGCTTCTACCACGGTTTTTTCCATCATGGACGGCCCAAAGAATGTCATGCAGCTGCGTCTCCGGCCCGCCCAGGACGAAAAGCCCATTTTCTGTCATGATCTTTTGTCATAGAAGTAGGAGCCCACCACATCTATGATGATACCGGGTTTTGTCACAATTATCGTCATAGAAGTGTCATATGTATGACATAATTTTTTTTCGTTCTGCCCAAAATGTCACAGATGTGACTTTTTTTGTAGTGATCTCTGCTTAGTTACTTTTCCGTTGCCATTGTTACAATCACTAGAAAACCAATACTATTACTTTTGCTACTGTTACCGCTACTATCATATTACTTTGCTACTAAATACTTTGCTGCAGATATTAAGTCTTTCAGGTGCAGTTGAATTGACAACTCAACTGTTAATACTTGAGAATATTCTTTGGCTCCCCTTGTGTCGAATCAATAAATTTGGGTTGAATACTATACCCTCGAAAACTGTTGCGATCCCCGATACTTGTGGGTTATCAAGACTATTTTCTGGCGCCGTTGCCAGGGAGCATAGCTCTATTCTTTGAGTCACTTGGGATTTATATCCGCTGATCACTATGAGGAACCTGAAAGATGAAAGAACCAAGATTTTTCCCTCAACTACAAGGGGAGGTAAGGAACTGCCATCTAGCTCTGCACTTGATTCACCTTTTGTTTTGAGTAAACTTGCGACACCTACTCCTGCTATTCATTCTGATATGTCGCATGTTATTAATGATGCCACTTCTGCTTTGCATGATACTTATGATGAAACTACTATGCTTGATAATACTGTGCCTCTAGGTGAATTTCTTGATGAACAACTTGCTAGGGTTATCGAGAATGAAATTATTGAAAGTGATAATATTGATGAAAGTGATGATGAATATTCCCCCCTAGATATGAATTGCCTGTTGTGCCTGAGGGTTATGTTATGGATGAAGAAACTGCTAGAGACTTTTTAGCTTGTAATGATAGATATGATCTTAAGAAACTGTTAGCTAAGCTGAAAGAAAAATCTTTGAATGCTAGAACGAAATATGACCCTGCTTTTGCTACTTCACCTATCTGTATTTCCGATAAGGATTATGATTTCTCTATCGACCCTAAGCTAATTACTTTGGTTGAATCTGATCCTTCTTATGGCTGAGACTGTTGTGGCACATCTTACTAAGTTGAATGATATAGCCACCCTATTCACTAATGATGAGAAAACTCGCTATTACTTTATCCTTAAGTTGTTTCTGTTCTCATTAAAGGGTGATGCTAAAATATGGTTTAATTCTCTTGATCATGGTTGTGTGTGTAGTCCCCGGGATATGATTTATTACTTCTCTGCTAAATATTTCCCCACTCATAAGAAACAAGCTGCCTTAAGGGAAATATATAATTTTGTGCAAACTGAAGAAGAGAGTCTCCCAAAAGCTTTGGGGGAGGCTTCTCCAATTACTTAATGCTTTGCCTGATCATCCTCGCAAGAAAAATGAAATACTTGATATCTTTTATAATGGACTAACCGATGATTCCAGAGACCACCTGGATAGTTGTGCTTGTTGTGTTTTCAGGGAAAGAACTGTTGATCAAGCTGAATTGCTATTAAATAATATGTTGAGTAATGAAAATGATTGGACACTTCCTGAACCAACTCCTAAGCCAACTCCGAAGAAAAGGGGTATTCTATTTCTTAGTCCTGAAGATATGCAAGAGGCAAAGAAATCTATGAAAGAAAAAGGTATTAAAGCCGAAGATGTTAAGAATTTACCACCTATTGAAGAAATACATGGTCTTGATAACCCGACACAGGTAGTAAAGGTAAATTCTCTCTATAGATTTGATGAAGGTGATATCCCTCGTTATAAGTCTGCTAGCCAATGCTTAGATGAGTTTGATAATTTTATTATTAAGTAAGAAAACTTCAATGCTTATGTTGGTAGACAATTGAAACGCAATGCTGATATGCTTGAACACTTGAGTGATTATATGTCTAGAGTTAAAGGTGAACTTAAACTTATTAGTAAACATGCTTCTATGGTTACCACTCAAGTAGAACAAGTACTTAAAGCTCAGAATGATTTTCTCAATAAATTAAATAATAAGAAAAGTGATAATGTTGTTAGAGTTGTGACTAGAGGGGGTAAAATGACTCAGGAACCTTTGTATCCCAAGGGCCACCCTAAGAGAATTGAGCAAGATTCTCAGAGAACTAATGTTGATGCACCTAGTCCTTCTAAAAGGAAGAAAAGGAAAAATGATAGGGCTTTGCATGCTTCTAGTGAACCTGTTGTTGACACACATGAGAATCCCAATGATATTTCTATTTCAGATGCTGAAACACAATCTGGTAATGAACATGAACCTAGTGATAATATTCATGTTGATGCTCAACCTAGCAATAACAACGATGTAGAGATTGAACCTGCTGTTGATCTTGATAACGCACAATCAAAGAATCAACATTATGATAAGAGAGACTTCGTTGATAGGAAGCACGGTAAAGAAAGAGAACCATGGGTTCAGAAACCCATGCCTTTTCCTCTTAAACCATCCAAGAAAAAGGATGATGAGGATTTTGAGCGCTTTGCTGAAATGATTAGACCTATCTTTTTGCGTATGCGTTTGATTGATATGCTTAAAATGAATCCTTATGCTAAGTACATGAAAGATATTGTTACAAATAATAGAAAGATACTGGAAGCTTTGCTAATTATACTTTTAAAGGTGGAATACCAAAGAAACTAGGAGATCCCAGAGTACCAACTATACCATGCTCCATGAAAAGAAACTATGTTAAAACTGCTTTATGTGATCTTGGAGCTGGTGTTAGTGTTATGCCTCTCTCTTTATATCGTAGACTTGATTTGAATAAGTTGACACCTATTGAAATATCTTTGCAAATGGCTGATAAATCAACTATTATACCTCTCGGTATTTGTGAGGATGTGCCTGTTGTGGTTGCAAACGTTACTATTTTAACGGACTTTGTTATTCTTGGTATTCCTGAGGACGATTATTATTGGTATGATTGATGTGTCTCCTATTAAATCTTTGTTTTCCAATATGAATCTTGATAAAGATGGGACTGGAGATGAGTCAACTTTAGTTAGAAGGCGTCCCAATGACTCAGAGTTTTTAGATCTTGATGCAAAAATTGGTAAAAGTGGGATTGAAGAGGTCAAAATTTTACATAGCAATGAACCCACTATTTTGGATTTCAAGGAATTTAATTATTATAATTGCTCTTTAATAGATTGTATTTCCTTGTTGCAATCCGTGTTAAATTCTCCTCATGCTTATGATCAAAACAAAGCTTTTACCAAACATATCGTTGACGCTTTAATGCAATCCTATGAAGAAAAGCTTGAATTAGAAGTTTCTATCCCTAGAAAACTTTATGATGATTGGGAACCTACTATTAAAATTAAGATTAAAGATCATGAATGCTATGCTTTATGTGATTTGGGTGCTAGTGTTTCCATGATTCCAAAAACTTTGTGTGATGTGTTAGGTTTCCGTGAATTTGATGATTGTTCTTTAAATTTGCATCTTGCGGATTCCACCATTAAGAAACCTATGGGAAGGATTAATGATGTTATTATTGTTGCAAATAGGAATTATGTGCTCATAGATTTCATTGTTCTTGATATAGATTGCAATCCTACACGTCCTACTATTCCTGGCAGACCTTTCCTTAGAACAATTGGTGCAATTATTGATATGAAAGAAGGAAATATTAGATTCCAATTTACGGATCAATTATGAGAGCCACTTATGGATTGTATACGAAAGATGGCAATACCTAGATCTATTCTTGTTTTTACGGCTAGCTAGGGGCGTTAAACGATAATGCTTGTTGGGAGGCAACCAATTTTATTTTTGTTCCTGTTTAGTAATAAATAATTCATCTATCCTCTGTTATGATTGTGTCTTTTATGTTTTAATTAGTGTTTGTTCCAAGTAAAACCTTTAGGATCTTCTTGGGTGATTGTTATTTGATCTTGCTGAAAAAACCAGAAAGTATGCACTCACGAGAATAATTTTCATTTTTTACCAGAGAGCGATAAAATACCAATTCCAACTGCAGTAGATCAATATACAAATCATTTAGGCTTTCCTAATTTCTCAGGGTTTTTGAAGTTACATGAGCATTCGAAACCTACAGATTGCTACAGACTGTTCTGTTTTTGACAGATTCTGTTTTTCGCATGTTGTTTGCTTATTTTGATGAATCTATGGCTAGTATCGGGGTGTATGAACCATAGAGAAGTTGGAATACAGTAGGTTTAACACCAATATAAGTAAAGAATGAGTTCATTACAGTACCTTAAGGTTGTGGTTTGCTTTCTTATACTAACGGAGCTCATGAGATTTTCTATTGAGTTTTGTGTTATGAAGTTTTTAAGTTGTTGGGTAAAGATTTGATGGATTTTGGAACAAGGAGTGGCAACATCCTAAGCTTCGGTATGACCAAGGCACCCCAAGGTAAAATTCAAGGACAACCAAAAGCCTAAGCTCGGGGATGCCCTGGAAGGCATCCCCTCTTTCGTCTTGGTCTATCGGTAACTTTACTTGAGGCTATATTTTTATTCACCACATGATATGTGTTTTGCTTGGAGCGTCTTGTATGATTTGAGTCTTTGCTTTTTAGTTTACCAAAATCATCCTTGCTATACACAGCTTTTGGAGAGACACGCATGAATCAGAATTTATTAGAATACTCTATGTGCTTCACTTATATCTTTTGAGATAGATAAATTTTGCTCTAGTGCTTCACTTATACCTTTTTAGAGCACGGTGGTGGTTTTATTTTATAGAAATTATCGATCTCCCATGCTTCACTTATATTATTTTGGGAGTCTTTTAGAACATCATGGTAATTTGCTTTGGCTATAATATTAGTCTTAATATGATAAGCATCCAAGATGGGTATAATAAAAAAACTTCATATAAAGTGCATTGAATACTATGAGAAGTTTGATTCTTTATGATTGTTTTGAGATATGAAGATGGTGATATTAGAGTCATGCTAGTTGAGTAGTTGTGAATTTGAGAGATACTTGTGTTAAAGTTTGTGATTCCCGTAGTATGCACGTATGGTGAACCGTTATGTGATGAAGTCGGAGCATGATTTTTTTGATTGTCTTCCTTATGAGTGGCGGTCGGGGACGAGCGATGGTCTTTTACTACCAATCTATCCCCCTAGGAGCATGCGCGTAATACTTCGTTTCGATAACTAATAGATTTTTGCAATAAGTATGTGAGTTCTTTATGTTGGGGAACGCAGTAATTTCAAAAAAAATTCCTACACACACGCAAGATCATGGTGATGCATAGCAACGAGAGGGGAGAGTTTCGTCCATGTACCCTTGTAGACTGTAAGCGGAAGCGTTATGAGAACGCAGTTGATGTAGTCTTACGTCTTCACGATTCGACCGATCCAAGTACCGAATGTACGGCACCTCCGAGTTCAGCACATTTTCAGCTCGGTGACGTCCCACAAACTCCGATCCAGCAGAGGTGCAAGGGAGAGTTCCGTCTGCACGACGGTGTGATGACGGTGATGATGATGGTACCAACGCAGGGCTTCTCCTAAGCTTCGCTACGATATAACCGAGGTGGATTATGGTGGAGGGGGGCATCGCACACGGCTAAAAGATCAACAGATCAACTTGTGTGTTCATGGGGTGCCCCCTCCCCCGTATATAAAGGAGTGGAGGAGGGGGAGGGCCGGCCCTCTACTATGGCGCGCCCTGGGGAGTCCTACTCCCACCGGGAGTAAGATTCCCCCCTTCCATGTAGTAGGAGTAGGAGAGAAGGAAAGGGAAAAGAAAAGAGAAGGAAGGAGGGGGCGCCGCCCCTCCCCCTAGTCCAATTCGGACTAGGCCTTGGGGGGACGCGCAGCCTCCCCTCTCTCTTTCCCCTGAAGCCCAATGAGGCCCATATACTCCCTGACGAATTCCAGTAACTCTCCGGCACTCCGATAAATACCCGAACCACTCAGAACCTTTTCGATGTCCGAATATAGCCTTCCAATATATCTATCTTTACGTCTTGAACATTTCGAGACTCCTCGCCATGTCCCTGGTCTCATCTGGGACTCCGAACAACCTTCGGTACATCAAAACACATAAACTCATAATACCGATCGTCACCGAACGTTAAGCATGCGGACCCTATGGGTTTGAGAACTATGTAGACATGACCAAGACTAATCTCCGGTCAATAACCAATAGCGGAACCTAGATGCTCATATTGGCACCTACATATTCTACGAAGATCTTTATCTGTCAAACCGCATAACGGTATACGTTGTTCCCTTTGTCATTGGTATGTTACTTGCCCAAGATTTGATCGTCGGTATCTCAATACCTAGTTCAATCTCGTTACCGGCAAGTCTCTTTACTCGTTCCGTAATGCATCATCCCGCAACTAACTCATTAGTCACATTGCTTGCAAGGCTTATAGTGATGTGCATTACCGAGAGGGCCCAGAGATACCTCTCCGACAATCGGAGTGAAAAATCCTAATCTTGATCCATGCCAACTCAACAAATACCATCGGAGACACTTGTAGAGCACCTTTATAATCACCCAGTTACGTTGTGATGTTTGGTAGCACACAAAGTGTTCCTCCGGTATTCGGGAGTTGCATGATCTCAGTCATAGGAACATGTATAGTTATGGAGAAAGCAATAGCAACAAACTAAACGATCATCGTGCTAAGCTAACGGATGGGTCAAGTCAATCATATCATTCTCTAATGATGTGATCCCGTTAATCAAATGACAACTCATGTCTATGGTTAGGAAACATAATCATCATTGATTCAACGAGCTAGTCAAGTAGAGGCAAACTAGTGACACACTGTTTGTCTATGTATTCACACATGTACTAAGTTTCCGGTTAATACAATTCTAGCATGAATAATAAACATTTATCATGATATAAGGAAATAAATAATAACTTTATTATTGCCTCTAGGGCATATTTCCTTCAGTCTCCGACTTGCACTAGAGTCAATAATCTAGTTCACATCTTTATGTGATTAGTTCACATCTCCATGTGACTAATACCCAAAGGGTTTACTAGAGTCAATAATCTAGTTCACATCGCTATGTGATTAACACCCAAAGAGTGATCATGTTTTGCTTGTGAGAGAAGTTTAGCCTACAGGTCTGCAACATTCAGATCCGTATGTATTTCACAAATTTCTATGTCTACAATGCTCTGCACGGAGCTACTCTAGCTAATTGCTCCCACTTTCAATATGTATCCAGATCGAGACTTAGAGTCATCTAGATCAATGTAAAAAGCTTGCATCGACGTAACTCTTTACGACGAACTCTTTTATCACATCCATAACCGAGAAATATTTCCTTAGTCCTCTAAGGATGTTTTTGACCGCTGTCCAGTGATCTACTCCTAGATCACTATTGTACTCCCTTGCCAGAAAGATGCTAAGGTATACAATAGGACTGGTAAATAGCATAGCATACTTTATAGAACCTATGACTGAGGCATAGGGAATGACTTTTCATTCTCTTTCTATTTTCTGTTATGGTTGGGTTTTGAGTCTTTACTCAACTTCACACCTTGCAACACAGGAAAGAACTCCTTCTTTGACTGTTCCATTTTGAACTACTTCAAAATCCTTTCAAGGTATGTACTCATTGAAAAAACTTATCAAGCATCTTGATCTATCTCTATATATCTTGATACTCAATGTGTAAGCAGCTTCATCGAGGTCTTTCTTTGAAAAACTCTTTTCAAACACTCCTTTATGCTTTCCAGAAAATTCTACATTATTTCCGATCAACAATATGTCATTCACATATACTTATCAGAAATGATGTAGTGCTCCCACTCACTTTCTTGTAAATACAGGCTTCACCGCAAGTCTGTATAAAACCATATGCTTTGATCACTTTATCAAAGCATATATTCCAACTTCCGAGATGCTTGCACCAGTCCATAGATGGATCGCTGGAGCTTGCTCACTTTGTTAGCACCTTTAGGATCGACAAAACCTTCTGGTTGCATCATATACAAGTATTCTTTTAAGAAATCCATGAAGGAATACAGTTTTGACATCCATTTGCCAGATTTCATAAAATGCAGCAACTGCTAACATGATTCAGACAGACTTTTAAGCATCGATACGAGTAAGAAAATCTCATCGTAGTCAACACCTTGAACTTGTCGAAAACATTTTGTGACAATTCAAGCATTATATATAGTAACACTACTATCATTGTCAGTCTTCCTCTTGAAGATCCATTTATTCTAAATGACTCACCGATAATCAAGCAAGTCAATCAAAGTCCATACTTTGTTCTCATACATGGACCCCATCGCGGAATCTGGGCTCATCATCGCTTCCTCATAGTTTTTAGGTTTGTCATTGTCAAGTAACATGACATCCAAAACAGGATTACCGTACCACTCTGGTGCGGATCTCACCCTGGTTGACCTACGAGGTTCGATAGTAACTTGATCTGAAGTTACATGTTCATCATCATTAGCTTCCTCACTAATTGGTGTAGGAGTCAGAGGAACAGATTTATGTCATGAACTACTTTCCAATAAGGGAGCAAGTACAATTACCTCATCAAGTTCTACTTTCCTCCCACTCACTTCTTTCGAGAGAAACTCCCTCTCTAGAAAGGATCCATTCTTAGCAACAAATATCTTGCCTTCGGATTTGTGATAGAAGGTGTACCCAACTGTCTCCTTTGGGTATCCTATGAGGACACATTTCTCCGATTTGGGTTTGAGCTTATCAGGATGGAACTTTTTCACATAAGCATCGCAACCCCAAACTTTAAGAAACGACAACTTTGGTTTCTTTCCAAACCATAGTTCATATGGCGTCGCTGTCTCTAATGCATAACCCCAAAACGATAGTGGTAAATCGGTAAGAGACATCATAGATTGCACCATATCTCATAAAGTACGGTTACGATGTTCAGACACACCATTACGATGTGGTGTTCCAGGTGGCGTGAGTTGTGAAACTATTCCGCATTGTTTCAAAAGAAGACCAAACTCGTAACTCAAACATTCTCCTCCACGATCAGATCGTATAAACTTTATTTTCTTGTTATGATGATTTTCCACTTCACTCTAAAATTATTTGAACTGTTCAAATGTTTCAGATTTATGTTTCATCAAGAAGATATACCCATATCTTACTCAAATCATTTGTGAAGGTCAGAAAATAACGATACCTGCCGCAAGCCTCAACACTCATTGGACGACATACATCAGTATGTATTATTTCTAACAAGTCTGTTGCTCGCACCATTGTTCCAAAGAACGGAGTCTTAGTCATGTTGACCATGAGGCATCGTTTACAAGCATCAACTGATTCATAATCAAGTGATTCCAAAAGCCCATCAGCATGGAGTTTCTTCATGCGCTTTACACCAATATGACCTAAACGACGGTGCCACATATAAGTTGCACTGACGTTATTAACTTTGCATTTTGGCTTTAATATTATGAATATGTGTCTTACTACGATCGAGATTCAATAAACCATTCACCTTGGGTGTATGACCTCAGAAGGTTTTATTCATCTAAAAAAAATAACAATTATCCTTGACTTAAATGAATATCCGTATTGCAATAAACATGATCCAATCATATTATGCTTTACGCAAACACCAAATAACATTTATTTTAGGTTCAACACTAATCCCGAAGGTAAAGGGAGTCTGCGATGGTGATCTTATCAACCTTGGAATCACTTCCAACTCAAATCATCACCTCGCCCTTTGTGGCACCCCGATCCGCATGGAGCAGGGGGCCTTTGCACGTCAGCCCAGGATAACACCTGATGCACGATAGGTCCATAATACAGCCTTCCAGGTACAAGAATATTCATCAAATACATGTATATAAGAGTACATCATTGATGAATACAATTATCTGGCATAGCCCTAAGGCTATTTAAATGGTAGCGAAAACTTATTTAAATGGCGGTGGAAGTCTTGGTTTGGCAGCACAACAACTCTGGCTGGGCTCCACAACTCACAGGACTGGCAAGGTTACGGCCTAGCACGACGGGTCAAGCGAACACTTCGGGTATGACCTACAAAATTGGCATGACATGCCAGGTCAGTACATTAAATGTACTTGCAAGACAACCAAATACATAGCATCCAAACAAGCAGAAGCCAAGGCAAGAACCACGTGCATACAACAACCTATCTCATATCAATTACTAAACATGGCATGATAAAAATACCAACTAAGCTTGAACAGCATCATAGCATCTACTAACATGGCATTGACATGGCGTATCAAGACATGCTTCTAACATGGCAATAGCAAAACATAGCATGTCATCTCAATCATGGCATAATCAATCCTAGCATGGCATGGCATCATGAAACTATGCTGAAAATAAACTACCGATCATATTCAATGCAAGCATAACATGTTAACTTTATGTAACCATCTTCTGTTCCGACATAGTTCTTTAAATGGAAATAACAACATATTACTCATTCAATGCAACCCAGACTTGTGCACCGAGTCCCTCGGACTCTCTTACCAATGGGTTGCCTCGCAACCAAACGGTGATCTTTCCGGTGATCACACCCATGACCAACACTTGGTCTCCAACACTCACCGAGACCTCGTCTCGTAATCATATCAAAACATTGTCGTGACTGACTAACTCGTAGTCCAAGTCACCACATTCTGGTTATCTCATTAATTACTTAATGATTTTAGGTTTATCCTCCATTTCGACCAAGACCTGATAGTGTGACCTACTATGAACTATGTTGCTATTTATAGACTTTATATACACTCTACAGAGGTAGCACACTGTACCCACACCACGGAACCCATGGCCTCGTCATCCCATTCGGGTGGACCAACGACATTCCGACGAAACCGACCTACTGCCATGACACTCTCCCGGCCACCCTGACTCACTCCTCACTAGGCTAGTCCTGGGTGGCCCCATGTCTACCAAAGACACAACGACCACCGTCGTGGACAAAACGTCCCTCATGGGGACCGGTACCAAAAATCTCAACAACGTGCACACAAGGTTCTGTCGCCTACTTGATCTCGGTAGCGCGCGCCCATAACCTTCCCTCTTTGGAGGCACCGGCGAGAGGCATGAAAATAGATCACATTAAGGCCTTCCCATAAAGGCAAAATGTGGCTGCACTGAAAAAGTTCGATTTGGTGGCACTATGACTCGATCCCATCGACGACGGAGGAGGTTGTGGTTATAAGGTCATTTTATTTCCTTCTCCACCATCATGAACATGGATGAAACAATGAGCATGCATCATACAAATGCTTTAATAAAATACCGAACTTTCCACATGAACAACTATAGCATGAAGAACTAGCATATCAATGGTGCATTACAATCATCATAGCTATCATAATAGCCACTAAGAATCGAAAGGCAACATGTCATGCACATAATCATCAAAATATAAGTCCTAGAACTCCAAGCAATATCGATACTAACATTCTAATTAGCTTGGCAAAAGATATCACGAAAACATAAGCATGGATGATGATCATAACAAAATAACTGCAGACGAAAACGGTAAATAGCAACGGTAACTACACAAACACACAAGGTGCAAACAGAGTCAACATGCAAGTTCGGTCTCATGATGAGAGGTTGGCTTGCCTGGGGTCGACAAATACTCCGGGAAGAAGTGTGCAACGATCGCGGAAAGATTTGCCGGAAACAGTTCTCTCTCGGAGGGGGCTGTTTACTTGCAAGTGCAAAAAGGTCATTTTCACTATCCGAAAACATTATGAAAATGATACCAGCGGAAAGAGCTCGACGAACAGAGAACGTGAGCGTTGGAATCACCTCATTCGGAGTTACGGTTGCAAAGATACGGTCGTTGGAATGTCAGGGACTAGTCTGTAAAATAATATTCACACGCAGGCCCTTGTCGGTTAAAACAGAAAGCGCACTAAGGAAAAATACGTTTTCAGAGAAAAAAAAGCGTATTACTAACCGAAGGCAATATAGAGTATGTTTTCAGAAGATGAAAACGTATTTCTGTTAGAAGGCACGGTGAAGTACGCTTTCCGAAGGCGAAAGCGCATCCGACCCGAGGCGTCTCCACTTACGCCAGGTCAGCGAGCCAGGTCAACCCCTGGGTGGCTGACTTGCAGGGCCTGCATGGAGGTGGGGCCCGCCAGGTCGGTCTTCTTCTTCCTCCCGCATAGTGCTCGCCTGGCCGAGGGAGCAGGCGTGCCCCGCCGGCGACCGCCGGCGCATCCGGCCATCATAGGAGACGCGCGACCTACCGATCTTCTCAGGAGGAGGAGACACATCTAATGGGGGTAGCCGCTATCGCTGACGAGCGCTGGCAGAAAACAGCAGGGCCTGCGACGGAGAGGCACTACAAAAAAAGACACATCCGTGACATTTTGGGCCGAACGAATTTTTTTCTGTCATACATATGACACTTCTATGACGATAATTGTGACAAAACCCGGTATCATCATAGATGTGGTGGGCTCCTACTTCTATGAAAAAAAATCATGACAAAAAATGGGCTTTTCGTCCTGGGCGGGCCAGAGACGCAGCTGCATGACATTCTTTGGGCCGTCCATGACGGAAAAAACCGTGGTAGAAGCGAGGCCGAGCGATGCGCGTTTCTCTCGTACACGTACGCGAGTGTGTGCGAGGCGTTGGCTCTAACTGAACCCGAGCGAGGCGTTGGGCTCTAACTGAACCCGAGCGATTGCACTGTAGGCTACGCATTACTGACCCCGAGCGATCGATCGATGGTTGTTAACTGAACCCGATCGAGCGTTTCCTTCGCTACTGCTGCTAACTGA
>NC_041392.1:88492082-88614360 GCF_002162155.2 Triticum dicoccoides | reverse complement strand
GATCGATCGAGCCAGTTGGGGCTGGATGAACAGGACCCCGTGGAGGGCTGGATGAACAGGACCACCCCGTGGAGGGCAGGATGAACAGTAGACGGTGGAGAGCAGGATGAACAGTAGCTCGTGGAGGGGTGGTTAAATAGGAGCCCGTGGAGAGCGCTGGTTGAACAGTAGCCGGTGGAGTAGCGCGCGGTGGAGGCTGGATGAACAGGAGCCCGTGGATGAACAGTCGCAGGTGGAGGCTGGAGGAGGTCGACGGTGGATGAACAATAGCTCGTGGAGGCTGGAGGGAGTCGACGGTGGAGATGAACAATATCCCGTGGAGTCCCGTTTTGCGGTACGCCACACCCCTCCCGATGAACAGGATCCCCGTTTCGACCGTAGCGCTCCAACACAAGTCTGTTTCGTCCGTTTTGCGGTACGCCACACCCCTCCCGATGAACAGGACCCCCGTTTCGACCGTAGGAGGTCCATTTCCTCCGTTTTGCGGTACACCAAACCCCTCCCGATCAACAAGACCCCGTTCCGAATGTAGGAGGTCTGTTTCCTCCGTTGTGTGGTACGCCAGGCCTCGTTTCCATCGCCTGTTCCGTCCAAGCCCTCCCGATGAACATGACCACGCATTTCGTTCTAACCCAGCCGGTTGGCTCCGACGCGTTCCGTTGCCTCCCCGTGAACATGACGCATTCCGTTGCCTCCCCATGAACACGACACATTCCGTTGCCTCCCCATGAACACGACGACGACGCTGTTTCTCCGTTCCGACCCAGCCATGTACACGAGCCCTCTCCGTACGTATGCGCGAGTAGGCGTTCGAGACCCCACCCGTATGTACACATACGTGGCCGTATTTTCTTTCTTGCACCCTGGCCGCTGTACGTACGTGTACATGCTACGTGCGCCTCTACTATGACACCTGCGCGCCTCTACTATGACATGTGCACGCCTCTACATCGGCCAGTATGTACGAACACGTTCGCGACCAGAATGACAATGCTACGTACGCTTCGACCAGGTGGCTCCCGACTGTCATGCACTTCCTTGCGTGCGAAGATGTAGCTGGTGGGTCCCAGCAGTCAAGGGGCAAATTGCTTTTTTTGCCCGGACGCACTTCCTTGCGTGCGAAGATGTAGCTGGTGGGTCCCAGCAGTCAAGGGGGAAACGTTTTTTCGTGAAATACAGTGGCCCGTCCGGTGGGTCCCAGCTGTCAGGTGGAGGAATCATTATTTTCCGCGTAATAAGGAGGCACTTCCTTGCTGCGGCCGTGGACCCAGCTGTCAGCCTCTCCACGTACAGTCCACATCCGATGAAAGTCGTTCCTTGACCAAGTTGACCACGCCGCACCGAGAGCACCAGGGTGGTGGACGACGGCGATGCCTAGGAAGGGGACGACACGGAGGCAGGGAAGACTCGACAGTTGTTTCCCACGCGGAGGGGAGTACGACTGTACGAGGGTTTACTGGTTCATCTGTCGTCGCCGGAGAATAACAACAGGTGTGGGTGAGTAAAGGGATGGCTAGGACAGCGATGGGAGTACGGTCGGGCAGTGAGGCCTGTGCGACAGCACACCCGGCCGCGAGGAGGAGGGAGCAGGCAGTCCCGCCGGCGCTTATTTGAGCGGCTGGAGCAGGAAGAGCAGAGATTGAAGAAGCACGACGACCGTTGAATGGACATCCAACAGTCAGTGCTTGTGCGTCAACCTTTTTTTAGGAAAGCCTCAAATCTATGGAAAACAACATACATCCCATCTGCCACTATTTCTAATAATTTACAACCCATTTGCTAATTCTTAAGGTTTTTTTGGAGCCCATATTCTTTTTCTTAGCATTACAGCCCATATTGTGGCAACGGTTAAAAAATTATACGAAATTTTGCATATTTCGGTGCGGTCCGAACTGTTTTTTATCCCGAAATTTTGACTCACATTCAAACTGATTTTAAAAATAAATGTATATCAATATAAAATCCAACAAATTCTCCATGCATAAAAATTAATGTAATTTAAAATCTTGAAATGAAAAAAAAGGATATTTGAAACTAATTGCCGGTTTGATGTGTTTTAAAAATGTACCATCCATTTCTCATTACTGATGGGCCATTTTCTCGGCCAGCCGAATGAAAGCTCTCCTCGTCTAGAAAGATTTGCAGCCCAACAGGCCTGACAAAGCGACTTACTTGGCAAATCACAAAAAAACTGGGCTGTGGCCGTGGACCCAGCTGTCAACCTCTCCACGTATAGTACTCTTCCGGTGGAAGTCATTCCTTGACCATGTTGACCACGCCGCGCGGAGAGCACCACGGCAGTGGACGACGGCGAGGCCTAGGAAGGGGACGACACGGCAGTGGAAGCCCGCGTGGAGAGGACTGCGAGGGTACACTGGTTCGGCTGCAGTGTGAGGCTGCCGTTGCCGCAGGGCCTGACCAGCGGTGAGAATAATAGGGGGCGGTGAGGCCTCTGCGGCAGCACAGCCGGCCACGGGAGGCAGGAGCATGCGACACGATCGGCGCTACTTTGGGCGGCTGGAGAAAGAAGACTAGAGGTTGAAGAAGCACTACGGCCATTGGATGGACATCGTACAGTACCTGGAGCTAGAATCGTTCATATTGACTAAGTTGACAAAGCCCTTCGTCCTCATCAACTTAGTAGGCCCACAAGTCAGCCTCCCAGCAAAGTGGGTCCCAGCTAGCCGGGGGAGTATTCATTTTTTTGTGCGTAATAAGGAGGCACTTCCGGTGGGTCCGAGCTGACAACAGGGGGAACGTTTTTTTGCGACATACGGTGGCCCGTCTGGTGGGTCCCAACAGTCATGGGAAACAATTTTTTTCACAAAAAACTGGTGGCCCGTCCGGTGGGTCCCTGCTGTCAGGTGGAGGAATCATTGTTTTCCGCGTAATAAGGAGGCACTTCCTTGCTGCCGCCGTGGACCCAGCTGTTAGCCTCTCCACATACAGTCCACGTCCGATGGAAGTCGTTCCTTCCACGTTGACCACGCCGCGCCGAGAGCACCAGGGCGGTGGACGACGGCGAGGCCTAGGAAGGGGACGACGCGGAGCCGGTGAAGACGCGACAGTGGATGCCCATGCGGAGAGGAGTATGAGGGTTCACTCGTTCGGCTGCGGTGTGAGGCTGCCGTCGCCGCAGGGCCTGGCCAGCGGTGGGAATAGTAGGGGGTGGTGAGGCCTCCACGGCAGCATAGCTGGCCACGGGAGGCAGGAGCAGGCGGCACGACCGGCGCTGCTTTGGTGGCTGGAGCAAGAAGACCAGAGGTTGAAGAAGCACTACGGCCGTTGGATGGACATCGTACGGTCACTGCAGCTAGAATCATTTATATTGACTAAGTTGACAAAGCCCTTGGTACGTCAACTTAGTAGGCCCACAGGTCAGCTTCCGAAACGGTGCGCCCCAGATGTCAGGGGGAGGAATCATTTTTTGGGCGGGTGAAGCTAGAATATCCGAGATTGAAGAAGAAGGACGGCATCCGTTGGATGGACATCCAACGGCCACTGCTGCTAGAACCCTGTGTTGACTATAAGTTGACAAAGCCTTGCATACGCGTCAACTCTGTTTTTTAGGGGACACGTAAACTTAGTAAGGCCAGAAGTGTGTGGCAGAGAACTTATAGCCCATTTGAGATTTGTAAGAATGTGTAGCCCATTTTTGAATTCTAATGCAATTTACTACAACCCATTTACAGTTTGTTAAAAGTACAACCCATTTCAACCAACCGTTCAAAATAGAATTCAATAAAATTTCCCATATTTTGATGGGATCCGGAATAATTTTATCCTGAAATTTCTAGTCAGATTAAATACAATTTCAATATAAATTTATATTACGTAAAAATCCAACAAAACATTGCGCTCGCAACAATTAATGAAATTAAAATTTTCAATATCTAGAAATAATATTTTATAAAGTAATCACGTGTTTGGTGCATTTTTTTTATAGTTACTGCCCAATTTTTATAATTACATCCCATTTATTATTTCTTAAAACCCATTTTCTTGTTAAGCCTAATGCGTCCCTCCTAGGAAAAATTTGCAGCCCAGCGGGGCGGAGAATAACAACTTGACCTTGCCTTGGTATTCCTAAAAAAATATAGCTGGGCTAGCCATTTTCAGCTTGAAAAAAATTAATATCTGGGCTGGATATCTGGCCTGGGCTAGACGGGCCATAGCCCGCCCAGTTAATACCTGCAGCGATGTTTTCGTTGTTGTTCAGAGGAGAAAAATTAATATCTGGGCTAAACATCGAAAAACTGTGCAGTGCTCACACCTCAAGAACACAAATACTGCTCGAACTGCTTGGTCCCAGCTGTCGGCCGCTTCTTGTGCAATTCTCTCGTTTATTGACTAGTACTACATAGGTTGACAATGGTGTGGGACCGTGATGTCAGGAAACCAGGGGGAAGCAAAATAAATAACTCCAGCGAGCGCTTTCACCTCTGCCTCGTTGTCTCCCGTGGAAACCCCTTTTCTCCCTTTTTTTTGCTCGGGCAAGGACTAATGCATGCAGCACGTCCATGCGGTTATTAGGCAAGAAATAAAAGCGCTTTGCATGCTATGAATTATGATGGCCTAAATGGGTAGCTAATAAGGCATCCTTTTAACTACTGTGATTAAATGTTGTGTTTAGAAAAGAGAGGTCATGATGCACCTTCTAATACGACTTATTCACCTAGATGGAGGGAGTATAGTTTTATACATATATATATATATATATATATATATATATATATATATATATATATATATATATATATATAATAAGGAGGCACTTGCGTACGTGAGGCTATGGACCTGGTGGGTCCCCATTGTCATTCTCTCCAAGTAAAGTCATCTCCCCGCACGCGCGCGCTTTCTGCCCGAAATAGTCAGCGCCGCCCGCCCCGCTTCCCGGTGCAGGCGATTGCTCCGCCTTCAAATGACACAAGTGTCGTTCGTCCGTCCATCTGCCGCCCATATTAATGATACGCGGTTGTCGAGGCGGCTACTCCGGCGCCACACGTCCGTCCCTCCGCCCGCCCACCATTGCTATATAAACTGCTGCGCCGGCCGTAGCCGCAGTCATCCGCATCCGTTCCCTTTCTCCTGTCCACACCACTACTACCCACCATGGCTTCCTCGCACTCCAGCGCTCTTCGGGACGGGCGGACGACGGACCACAAGGAGATGGCAGCCATTGCTGCCGACCGGCTGGCCGGCAGGCAGCCGGAGGACGACGACGTCCCAATGGAGAACATGGTAGTCGACGATCCGGCGCCAACGCCCTCCTCCGTGCCATCCTCGCCATTGCATTGCACCATGACCAATATATGGACAGTGTGAGGCAGATGCGTCAGGAGCAGTTCCCGGGAGGCGCAGGCCGACGCTGCCTACAACCACCATCTCCTCCAGGAGTACCTACAGGCGAAGGAGCAGATCGCCGCGGAGCGGGCGGAGCAGGAGGCACTGCTCGACTCATACCGCTCTGCCCGCAAGGGCCGCCTCGAGCGCTGGCGGGACCGCATGCGGGTGGCGGAGGCTGCGGCCGCCTACAACGAGGCTAGCAAAGAGGGCGATGAAGCGGGCGAGGCGCTGTTTGGCGAGACCGAGGACGAGGCAGAGGACAATGCCGGCTCCGACGAGTCCCCGCTCCGCTGGCATCGATGAGGCCCTGCTCCGCTGAGGCCCCGCGGCGCCAACAACGAGGCAGAGGACACCGCCAGCTCCATCGAGGCCCCGCCCCGCCAACAACAAGGCAGAGGACATCGCCGGCTCAGCTGAGGCCCCACCCTGCCGGCAACCCGGGGGAGGATTTCCACCGCTCCGCTGAGGCGCCGCCCGCCAGCAACGAGACAGAGGACATCGCCGGCTCCGCCGAGGCCCCGCCCTGCTGCCAACGAGGCCGCGCCACACAGAAAACGAGGAAGAGTAGAACACGATAGGTCGCCGCCGCTCGGGTCCAAGTAAGGCCACCGCTGCTACCCTCCTGTTGAAGCCAAGCTAGGCGGGTTGACCATTGATGGCCGTTTAGCTTCTTGGCGGCGACATGGAGTCATGGAGTTCTGCTGGAGAATAACGTTGCTTCTACTTAACTGCTGGTGCAGTTGGCTGACTGACACGTGGGCCCAACAGGCCACATGTCAGTTACGCAACTGCACCTGCAGTTAAGTCACTGAAACTTCTGTTTGGCTCAGCGGGACATAGGTGGGTAGCTTCGGTTAATTAATTATACCTCCAGCGCACCCCTTTTTAGTTGAAGAATGTATGAAATGTAATGAAATCTGGCATGTTTATATGAAATCCGACCGTGTATGAATGAATTTATTTCGATTAGTTTGAATTCCTGTATCACTAGCATTGGATGAACATGCAAAACAATATGTACTAGCATTATTCCCAGGGTGATCACCTCGTTTGCAGCAGTTTCACATGTACTCCCTCCGGTCCTTTCTAGTCTGCATACAAGTTTTGTCTGCAGTCAAAGTATCTCTACTTTGACCAATCTTATACAACAAAGTATGCACTTTCACAATGTGCGAAGTAAAAAGGAACAGAAGGAGTACAAAGAATTTGAGCAGGTTTTTAGCGTTTCTGTACATTGCAATCAAACACACAGGCCTGGCAATTCATAGAAAACATTCAAAACAATCGATGATTATGCATCTCAGCGACTCACATGTCAGAGGCAATATTTACTTCACAACTAAAGAATAAAGAAAAAATTGATCAACGCTGCTGACAGCAAGGGCGTCCCATTCGAAAATATCAAACGCATGTCTTGCTAAAATCAATGAGCAAAATTTGACAAGGTTGTCCCATTCCAAAATATCAAATGCCTATGATTGTGGAATGGGCAGGGTTTGCCATCAGTTCGGACATTGATATGGCACCTCGTGCTAAATAAACCAGCTGTTTTTTTGTGCAGTTCCACCAAAATCAACCAAATTCGCGCGTAGCTTGTATGATTTCGCCCTTATATGTTGCAACGCCTTGAACTTATCGGCACCTCCTTTCTTGTGATGGAAATGAATGATTTGATGTATTCATGAACATTTTGTGCAGTTCCCATTGAAATCAAGCTGAGCACCCCTGTTTGCACAAATACAAAAAAGTGATTAGTATAGAGCAAACTGTACTATGAATTGATAGTTTCAACAGGCACATACATGGTCCATATAGAGCACACTTTTAGAAAAATGGAACTCACCAGAAAGAATCCTAGAACAACATTGTACTCGCGCATCACAGTAAAAAATGGAGATTTTGTCAGTCCTTCTAAGCTGAAGTTAGTTTGGTCTTGTGGGGAGTAATGTAACCATCCTTCAACTGCTCCTTCTGATGATAAGATAGACAGGGCTTCTTCATCCTGGCATAATCGGAACTAGTCACTTCACGTACTCCATATTCTTCTTTAGAGGAAGATGATTCTGTTGTGCAAAGACAAGAGGACTACTAAATGCTAGCATCACTGTTTGCTCGAAAAAAAGGAAAGGAAATATTTAAAACAGCACAGATGAAGCACTTCTCAAAAACAATACCACTTTTTCATGACAGTATCTAAACAGTAGCACAACACCAATAGAGATGACAAAGCTCAATCATATGGAAGAAATCAGTGGGCGAGTACCAACCTTTGTCAGGAGGCTTATTGTGTAGAGCATACATATTAAGCAATTCTCCGGAACCATCTGTTGCAATCTACGGTGGTGGCCATGCTTACTATATACTCCTCGATTAGTTTAATGTTTCCAACATCTTCTTGTGCAGTTCCACTAAAATATATGGTATCTTCAAAGAAGATCCCTATTTGCACAAGTAGAGATAATTACATATTACATTAAGAGTGGCATCTAATCAGTGGCAAAACAATTGCTCGTTCCAGCCATCTATCTATCTATCTATCTATCTATCTATCTATCTATCTATCTATCTATACCTACCTATACTAATTACAGACTCCCTAAAAAATCCCACGTTAATCAGTAATTAAGAGTCATTAATCTCATGGGACCTAATTATTACGGTCTAGATCTTCCGCATTTTTCCTGGGTTCATGAGAAAAGAAAAACTGATTTTTGGGCTGGTCACGAGATTATTGTGTGAGTTGTACTCACTTTGGACTCTCCACGTTTCCTCAAAAAGAAAAAAAGATGAAAAAACGGATCGTTCTCTCTATTACTTCTAAACCATCCCAGATGAAAAAACTGGTCGTTCTCTCTATTACTTCTAAACCATCCCAGGTTGTTGGATGCTAGAGATTACGATACAATCTACCATATAATTTTGAGCTGAAGAAAAAAAAGTCACGTATATCTCCTTCACGACCTAAATTTCTCAATCTCCCACATGAAAAAAAACTGTCACGTAAGCATCTCTCTCTCGTGACTGTTTTGAGGGAAAAAATAGCTAACGACCCATGCCAAAGACCTTTTCAAAGAGCCTCCTTAATCCTTCGTAAAAAAATAGGATCCACGTTCGTTTTGTTTGAAAAAAAGGGGAACCCAAGACGATTCCCTCCGTGTTACCTCTGATCTCCTCGATGCCAGTTCAACTTGTCCTCGCTAACCCATGCCTCTCGATCTTCCCTGGCACCCAAGAGAAAAAAAGGATTTATGGTCTCATCTAAACGATGACCATGCCTATATCTCCCTCAAGAAAACTATGGCTGACTTCGTTTCTCCGCCCCGTGGCTTCTGTGTTTTTTATCTTTCTGCGAGACCGATCTATTTTTCTCTCGCCGCCGGAAATTTCTCATGGCGGTGCATGACTCCCATTTGCTAGATGTAAGGACACTTTCTTTTATCTCCTCACCACCGTGCATTCATCGTTGCAGCACACAGCCGCCACTTCGTCGAGAAAGTGGAGGTTGCTTAGGAACATGAAAGAGATGCCATCAGGGGGCGGCGCTGAAACTTCATGGCGGCAGAGGAAGATTACATGAATCGCTCAAGCATAGGATTAGCTACATGCTGAGACACGCACCACACACATATACTACAGGCGGTTGGGCATGGGCATGCCCATCGACGATTTAGACGAATACGAGATCGACCTGATATTGAGGTACTGTTCCATCCAACAATCTATTTACACTCTTCCGGTCCTTTCCTATGCACGTAGGGATCCAATTATTATTTTTGTTTGGCAATGCACTCTAACTGTTCGTTGAATTGTTGAAGTGCCAAGACTTGAATTCCTATAGCAGAGTTTTCCTCAGGAATTTGTTGAAGCATATGAAGTAATAGTAGGATATATACACTATTATGTCCTTTGGGCATGTAATCTTTTTTAGTACATAGTGTGTTTGTTACTAATTTGGAACTGTCTTTCATGTACTGGCTAACAAAACTGCATTTGTATCACATTGGTTGCTTTACATTAGGTCGCTGATTACCTGTTAGTTTCCTAGAATACTCGCTCATGAAGATCCACTCATGCATACATCAAGGCAGAGTTGCTTCAGCCTCCCTACTCCATGCCATGGGGATTAACCATTGCAGCACCCAACTGTACATGTCTCAGTCCCCAACTAATGGAAACAGTTTGGTGCAAGCATGTAGCTGACTCCAAGCATATATTGTTGCTCTTGCCTATTACTCTCTGATGAGGAACATGCTTTCCCTGCGATTATTTGCCGGCTGCAGAATGTGCACATGTATGTAGAAAAGGCTCGATCCAAGAATCAGTTGATGGGCGATGCCGTAATTAGTCAGCAGCAACGTCCACCTGTACATGTACGCCGGCTGCAAAGGCAGGCAGGTGGATTGATTCCGGTGTAAGGGAAAAGGAGCCTCGGCCATCGGCAGCAAATGCATAGGGCAACCAGGTGAAGCTATGTTTCGTTTTCTAAGTTGACCCACATATTTATTCCTTTTGGTTATTTCAACCTCTCCCTCACGTCCAATAGGTATGTACCGTGCATTCATCCTTCATATATATGAAAACCTTTGAAAAAATATCTTCTCTAAATATCTTCATTAGATTTACTATTCACTTAATTGATAGTTAGATGATAATTAATTGGCATCAATGATGAATTCAGATTTTGATTCATTGTATGTATTCTTAAGATTATAAAGGATTTTACTTCTCCAGTTTAGTTTTGGCATCATCTATTTAAATAAAGTACTCCCTCCGTCCCAAAATATTGACTATTGCTCCAGTTCTTTATAGTTTCTTGCCTTTTACTTGCTTTGACGTCAGTTATGCAGATGAACTGGACCGGTCTTCACAGCTCATCCAATAACTTTATATACAAGAATATGGCGAATTGACATGGGGGTGCTAAAACAGAACCAGATGGCAAGGCAAGGATTACACATGTCCTATAGAAAGACGACCCCCATGTTGACTCGCCAAATCATACTTGGAAGCGACACCAATGGTAGCACTAAATTAATATATGCCACCGAGCATGGAGCAGTAGCCTTCCAGAGTCAAATATATGCTCTCACATTTACATTCACTTGGAAAAATTTATGTGCTAAGCTCCACTGGAGTTTTTCATGATGCAAACATATAAATACATGTTCATAAGTCAGGAGGAAATCCTTCTCACTGAGAAACAATTTCTATTTGCAGTTGTTGTATTAATTACTATTACCTCCTTAATAAGTCGTTCAAATAAATCGGATGTGACTCTAAATTGCAGATTACAATATTTTATCATATGTAGGTTAAATATAAAATCTCCCTTGCTCGGCTATGATACCATTGTACTATCCTAACAAGTAAGGAAATCACCTTTAAAGATTCTCACGTCGAGGACCTGAACATATAGGAGTGCTTGGCAATGTCTATGTGCTGGGCAGAGAAACACGCTGCCCAATCCATCGATCTGATGCCAATGCTAGCATGTTCGGCTACACCTACAAGTTTGCTTGGATTATTATCTGGTGCGTTATTAAGTTGCTATTTTGTACTTGCAAAGATTTATCTTTTTTTGTCATTTAGATAAATTTATCTTTTTGGATTACAAAATTGCAGTATATTTAGCTATGTGCTCCTAATTAAATTTGTTCCTTTAGCTTCTATCTTATTTCAGTCTTGGGTGCACTGGAAGATCAATATAGATATACTATTTTCTTGATTATTCTGGCCATAAGTTTTGTGGTGTACTATTTTGTTATAAGATGGTTTGCAATTTTGATGCATTGCTAATGCTACCTTTTTACATTTCGTTTCCACAAATGGCCCTTTAAATTTTTGTTATGATAGATGATTGGTTTTCTGTCAGTACATTTTGTCAATCATTTACTTGATAATAACCTGTCAAAATAGTTGAATTTCATAAGTTTCTAGCAAGTATAATTACCTAATGTATTCTTCAAATATAATTTAAATGTATTAAAATCATCTGGTTGTATCGACTATGGAGATCTGGATGCTAAAGGTGCATAGAATTATGTTGGTATAAACTAATGTCTGCTTTGCTTTTCTAGAGAACCTTTTGCTTATATCGGATATACTTGAGATGTTAAAGAAATGAACATGTGGAATAACCTGGTAATTTTTTATTATGGTGAACAGCGCAATGCTTACCTGCGTCAACACGATTAAATTAGGTGCAATGAAGCCAATTTTGACGTATCTTCCAGTCACGGGCACAGACAATGAACAACAATAAATGAAATAAACTGCTAGAGTAGAACATTATGGTCACCCTCCAATGCAGCATGGTCATATTCTGCCAGGTTAATAAGCTTTCAGAGCACTAGAGTAAACATGCATCGCTTTACTAATTTCTGGTGTTCTTTTCACATACACATTTTTCATGAATTTACTAGCACTGCTCATCATACATCTGCATAAAAAATGAAGTATTTAGCTTATCATGGTCTGTGCTAAGTTGTAGTGAAAACATTGGGAAAAAAGGAAGGTTTGCATTAGACAGTCCAATTAGGGGTTTTAATTTCCGAGGATTAGGGTACCCTCCAACCCTCAATAGTTCAATCAAATGAAATAAAAGTTTCAAATTTAGTTAATGTGATATTCTCATTTCCAGGTGATTTGTAGTTAATACTCGATGGGGTTTGGTAAATATATTGCTATCATACTGCTGCTACTTAGGTTTCTGGTGCTCATTTGTGCCGCCAAAAAGGACAATAAACGAGGTGTATGATATAAAATCACGTGATGAAATGTTTCAAGTTATTGCTTGATTTTTTATAATAGGTCGACTGTTTCCTTGAAGTCATATGTGATCCAATGGCTCTTAATGTATTATGTTCGTTTCGATTTGCATATTGGAAATTCATGCTTTACAAACTATTTGTCGGTTCTCTACTATTTTTATTTTCTATTTTTTTTGTACCTAATAAGGTTAGGTAAAACAGTGATGACTAAGTTAAGGCTCTTGCAACACATTGGAGGGTGCAACAATTCACTTAAAATCGGATCAATATATTAATGCTAGCTACTTTTGCAATCGTAGATGAGAATGGATTTTTTTCCTATGACATTTTCTAACATGACTAATGAATATGTGATATAGTGTACATCCACTGTTGTATTATTTTTCTAAAAAATTATTATGAATTTTTTATTTTTAAATATTTCAAATATGTCAACATCCATGTATATAATATACTATTAATATCTCCACACATTTGCAAAATGACTAGCCCGTGCATCCGCACGGGTTGACACTATATCATTACTTGTGTCATCACAGTTCCAGTGCTTCATTACAGCACCGGGAGTTGATTTTTGTTTTTCTTCCCCTTGTTCTTCCCCTTCATCACTTGGTTCAATAACAAACAAGCTTCGTCTTCAATGTAAGATTTGGCATGTCAATTAGGGAGCACAAGTATAGTACTAAACTTAATTTTTTGATGAAAGTGGCAAAATACAGGCCAGCAGTTGTGAAATATCCTTATCTTACCTCAATGGGATATTACGGTGCACATATAGATTGGAAGTCTTGTCTCCATTTGTGAAGTTCACTAAAATCAAGCAACATTATCGTACAAGTAGCACAATATATGAATACACACTACAGAATCATGTGAAAGAAGGCTAGTACTGACCTCTCATGATGTGGAATTCAAACAACTCACAAGAACAAGATCTGAACCAAATTTGCCTTAACGGATAGGAAGTAAGATCTCCTCTTGTGCGGTTCCACTAAGATCAAGCAATCAAGCAACGTTGTCGGTGTGACATTTTGGTTGAACTACACAAAACACTCTTAAAACAGAAGTGTTTTGTGCAGTGCAACAAAAGGTCACAATGGCAACAAGGTGAAGCAGATAACCCTGTTTACATAGAGGTGCAAAGGAAACAATTAGTGGTCAATAACGGTGGATGACACAGAAGCCAACAAAAAGAAGCATCTACCTTATCTAAATGGGAAAGAAAGCAAGACAGTAGCATTGATTAATATTAACATAGAGATTATATTAACAATAAAATTCGTTAAACATGTAATTTGCTTTTAACTGTGGCATTGCATCAATTTTCCAGCGGCATTATTAGAGGGTTTTTGTTTACAGGGACATTTTGGTGTAGGGACTTAAAAAACTCCGTGTCAGTCCCATGTAAACCAAAGAGGAGGGACTTTTAGGGACTAAAAGTGGGCATTTGGGACTAAAGAAAGAAGACCCCGAGGGAGTCTTTTTGGGACTTTTTCCAATAGTTACCCCTGCCACGCATCGCACCATGTCTCTATTAGTTCATTACTAGGGGTAACATGGTCTTTTAGCATGCCATTTAATAACCTCTAGTCCATATTTAGTCCCTGGAACCCAGCAGGTAGGGACTAGGGAGTTTTTAACCAAACAGGGCCTTAGATTAACAACAGCTAATGAGTTGCACGGGACAGTGGACGCACCAGCAGCATGTGCATCTACCTATGTATTGTTGTCATGCACAGTTTGTTGCAACAAAGAATAAGCAACCAAGGAGCATATTTGTGTTGGTCCCAGTTTTGTTATCTTTAGACGCCTTTCCCTATGTGAGCGCAGCAAATCTAGTCCTGCTCAAACTCTACAGCCTTGTCCCTTCCTTTCCTTTTTGAACTAGTACTTTCGCCCCTTCCTTTCCTCTTTGAACCACGTCCTAGATTTATGCGATACAACTTTCCCCACTACTTTACCCCATTCCTTTCCTCTTTGAACCACGTCCTAGATTAATGCTATACAACTTTCCCCCTTCATTTCCTCTTTGAACCACGTCCTAGATTCATGCTATATACAACTTTTCCCACTACTTTCCCCCACTACTTTCCTCTTTGAACCACGTCCTATTCATGGTATACATGCAGCTAGAGCAATGCATGTGGAGTAAGTAAATTATACCTTAAGGTTCTTGGGGCATGGTTCCGTGGGCGACGGGACGGCGGCGAAGAAGAAGGTGTCGGAGGCCCTCCCGCGTCGCCGCTGGGTGGAAAGTGAACAGCTGCGCCGGTAGTCCCTCGCCGACGGCGACAACATTAAGCCTCCTTCCCATCCCGGCGGACGGATCCGGCCGGGTCTTTGAGCAGCAGTGAGGGGAGAGAGAGGCCAACGAAGTCTTGTTTAGATCTGGAGAGGGCGAGAGAGTGTGAAGAGAGCAACTACAAGCGCTGAGGCTCCAGCGGGAGAGGGCGAGAGAGTGAGCGAACAGGTTAACCAGCTACACAACCCTCCCGTTATGTTCAACGAGAGGGAAATAACCTTTTATACATTCCTGCATTCGTGTAAAAAGCATGCCGTGTTTTTTGTGTGTGTGTGTGGGAGTCATTGGGATTTCAATCATAATCGTGTCATGTGGCTTTGGTGGTAAGACTATCCATAGTGGTGCAGAAATAATGCAGCCTTAGTCATCTTACCTCTCTCCACGTAGTACGTTGGGTCCCACCAGTCAGAGGGTGAAACAAACAAATTAATAAGAAAAATTAAAAGCGCCAGCGGTGTATCTTACCTCACACATCTCGCTACTGCTCGGGAACACTGTCCAATTGATCACTCTGTTCGCTCACGTACTATTTTAAGTGAATCCTTATTATAACATGCACACAAATTTTGGGCACTTGTATTCGACTTAAGTCAGTGTGCCACCGTATATCGTATACTTACTACTCCCTACTCCCTCCGTCTAGGTGTAATAAGTCACGTTAGAAGGTGCAACGGGACCAAGGTGTGTGCGTGTGCATGTGTGTGTGTGTGTTTGTTTGTGTGTGTGTGTGTGTGTGTTTAACACCATGTGTGTGTTAGAGAGAGCGACAGATCGACCTACTCCTACAGAGAGATGTTGTGTAGTGTACGATTTTAGCCACGAGAGTCGGTGCATCCTCTTGTTTTCGGGCGTGTCCGGTAGGGACATGCGGACAGCTGCCACGCCCGCTCCTGACCAGCCTGGCCCACCCAAAGCCCCTCCATCGCCCGCGCGCGCTTGATACGTCTCCATCGTATCTACTTTTCCAAACACTTTTGTCCTCGTTTTGGACTCTAACTTGTATGATTTGAATGGAACTAACCCGGACTGACGCTATTTTCAGCAGACTTGCCATGATGTTGTTTTATGTGCAGAAAACAAATATTCACAGAATGACCTGAAACTCCACAGAACATCTTAGAAAAAATAATAAAAAATCCTCGCCAAAGATGAAGACCAGGGGGCCCACACCCTGTTCATGAGGGAGGGGGGCGCCCCCCCTAGGGCGCGCCCCCCTACCTCGTGGGCCCCCTGGATGCCCTCCGACGCCAACTCCAACTCTATATATTTGCTTTCGGAGAGAAAAAAAATCAGAGAGAAGAAATCATCGCGTTTTACGATACGGAGCCGCCGCCAAGCCCTAAAACCTCTCGGGAGGGCTGACCTGGAGTCCGTTCGGGGCTCCGGAGAGGGGGATTCGTCGCCGTCGTCGTCATCCTCCATCACCAATTTCATGATGCTCACCGCCGTGCGTGAGTAATTCCATCGTAGGCTTGCTGGACGGTGATGGGTTGGATGAGATTTATCATGTAATCGAGTTAGTTTTGTTAGGGTTTGATCCCTAGTATCCACTATGTTCTGAGATTGATGTTGCTATGACTTTGCTATGCTTAATGCTTGTCACTAGGGCTCGAGTGCCATGATTTCAGATCTGAACCTATTATGTTTTCATGAATATATGTGAGTTCTTGATCCTATCTTGCAAGTCTACAGTCACCTACTATGTGTTATGATCCGGCAACCCCGAAGTGACAATAATCGGGACCACTCCCGGTGATGACCATAGTTTGAGGAGTTCATGTATTCACTATGTGCTAATGCTTTGTTCCAGTTCTCTATTAAAAGGAGGCCTTAATATCCCTTAGTTTCCAATAGGACCCCGCTGCCACGGGAGGGTAGGACAAAAGATGTCATGCAAGTTCTTTTCCATAAGCACATATGACTATATACGGAATACATGCCTACATTACATTGATGAATTCGAGCTAGTTCTGTGTCACCCTATGTTATGACTGTTACATGATGAACCGCATCCGGCATAATTATCCATCACTGATCCGGTGCCTACGAGTTTTCCATATACTGGTTCTCGCTTATTTACTTTCCCGCTGCTACTGTTACAATCACTACAAAATACCAAAAACATTACTTTTGCTGTCTTTACTTTTGTTGCCGCTACCACCACTATCATATTACTTTGCTACTAAACACTTTGCTGCAGATACTAAGTTTCGAGGTGTGGTTGAATTGACAACTCAGCTGCTAATACTTGAGAATATTCTTTGGCTCCCCTTGTGTCGAATCAATAAATTTGAGTTGAATACTCTACCCTCGAAAGCTGTTGCGATCCCCTATACTTGTGGGTTATCAAGACTAATTTCTGGCGCCGTTGCCGGGGAGCATAGCTCTATTATTTGAGTCACTTGGGATTTATATCTGCTGGACACTATGAAGAACTTGAGAGATCCAAAAACCAAGATCTATCCCTCAACTACGAGGGGAGGTAAGGAACTGCCATCTAGCTCTGCACTTGATTCACCTTCTGTTATGAGTAAGTTTGCGACACCTACACCTGTTTCTGCTATTCGTTCTGATATGTCGCATGTTATTGGTGATGCCACTTCTGCTATGCATGATACTTATGATGAAACTGCTTCTATGCCTGATACTACTGTGCCCCTTGCTGAATTTCTTGATGAACAAATTGCTAGGGCTAGAGAAAAAGAAATTATTGAATCTGAATACGATGATGATAGTGATGATGAAAATATGCCTGTTATTCCTGAGGGCTATCTTTTTGATATGGAATCTTCTACCACTATTTTAGCTTGCAGGGATAGGTATGAGCTTAAGAGGTTATTAGTTTAATGGAACATAGAATCACTTAGAGATAAAATGAAACCCGACCCTGCTTTTGCTACTTCACCTATATGTGTTCCTGATAAGGATTATGAATTCTCTGTTGATCCTGATATAATTACTTTGGTTGAATCTGATCCGTTTTATGGCTATGAATCTGAAATTGTTGTGGCACATCTTACTAAGTTAAATGATATAGCTGCCCTGTTCACTAATGATGAGAGATCGCGTTGCTTTTATATACTCAAAATATTTCCGTTCTCATTAAAGGGTGATGCTAAGATATGGTTTAATTCTCTTGATCCTGGTTGTGTGCATAGTCCCCAGGATATGATTTATTACTTCTCTGCTAAATATTTCCCTGCTCATAAGAAACAAGCTGCTTTGAGGGAAATATACAACTTCGTGCAAATTAAAGAAGAGAGTCTCCCACAAGCTTGGGGGAGGCTTCTCAAGTTACTTAATGCTTTGCCTGATCATCCTCTTAAGAAACCTGAAATACTTGATATCTTTTATAATGGACTAACCGATGCTTCCAGAGATTACCTGGATAGTTGTGCTGGTTCTCTTTTCAAGAAAAGAACACCGGATGAAGCTGAAATTCTATTGAATAATATGTTGACAAATGAAAATAATTGGGCACCTCCTGAGCCTGCTCCTGCTCCAATTACTGAGCCTATTCTTAAACCAACTCCAAAGAAGAGAGGTGTTCTATTCCTCAGTCCCGAAGATATGCAAGAGGCAAAGAAATCTATGAAAGAAAAAGGTATTAAAGCTGAAGACGTTAAGAATTTACCGCCTATTGAAGAAATACGTGGTCTTAATATACTGCCTGTTGAAGAAACATATGATCTCAATTCTTTATTTACTGAAGAACCTCCTGATCCCGATATCCCAACACAGGTAGTAAAGGTAAATTCTCTCTATAGATATGATAAAGCTGAAGTCCCTCCTACTAAAATTGCTAGTCAGTGCTTGGATGAGTTTGATAACTTTATGTTTAAGCAAGACGACTTCAATGCTTATTTTGGTAGACAATTAAAAGAAAATGCTTATATGATTAGACGCTTGGGTGATTATATGGCTAATATTAAAGGTGAACTTAAACTTGTTAGCAAACATGCTTCTATGGTTACCACTCAAGTAGAACAAGTACTTAAGGCTCAAAAAGAAGTGCTTGATGAAATGAATAGTAAGAAAAATGATTATGCTGTTAGAGTGGCTACTAGAACTGGTAGAATGACTCAGGAACATTTGTATCCTGAAGGCCACCCTAAGAGAATCGAGCAAGATTCTCAAAGAAACAATATTGATGTTCCTAGTTCTTCTAAAAAGAAGAAGAAGAAAAATGATAGAACTGTGCAAACTTCTAGTGAACCTATTGCTGAACCACCTGATAATCCAAATGATATCTCTATGTCTGATGCTGAAACACAATCTGGTAATGAACATGAACCTAGTTACAATATTAATGATGATGTTCATGATGATGCTCAACCTAGTAATGACAATGATGTAGAAATTGAACCTGCTGTTAATCTTGATAACCCACAATCAAAGAATCAACGTTATGATAAAAGAGACATTGTTGCTAGGAAACATGGTAAAGAAAGGGAACCTTGGGTTCAGAAACCCATGCCTTTTCCTCCGAAACCATCCAAGAAAAAGGATGATGAGGATTTTGAGCGCTTTGCTGAAATGATTAGGCCTATCTTTTTGCGTATGTGATTAATTGATGTGCTCAAAACAAATCCTTATGCTAAACATATGAAGGATATCATTACTAATAAAAGAAAGATACTGGAAGCTGAAATTTCCATCATGCTTGCTAATTATACTTTTAAGGGGGGGATACCAAAGAAACTTGGAGATCCCGGAGTACCTACTATACCTTGCTCCATTAAAAGAAATTATATTAAAACTGCTTTATGTGATCTTAGTGTTATTCGAAATTTCTCCGGTTTCATGATTATCGGAATGAGTTTGTTAACAAGACTTGATCAACCTTGTTAGTGGATTCTTTTTGATGAGCATGAGATGGATGAAACTAGAAGCACAAACTTCTGTACCTTCTCTTTATTTTCTGTTAATTAGTAGAAATAAAGTAAAAATAGTATTTTCTGTCTGTTTCCTGACTTATCCGTGCAATATAAAAATATCCCGAAAATAAAAGTCCTCAGAATGCCATGCCAATTTAATATGACTTTTTCGGGAATATTTGAGGATTTACTATGCAAAAATTACCGCGGGAGGAGCTGCCACCTGGCCACGAGGGTGGTGGGCGCCCCCCCCCCTCTAGGGCGCGCCCCCCTGCCTCGTGGGCCCACGGTGGCCCTCCTCCACTTATCCCAGCACCCATATTCTTCCTCTGTCTCACACAAACCCAAAAAACTAACTCAAGCACGAGTACCAGCCACTTTTGTTGTGATTTTCGATCTCCTTGCTCAAAGCACCTCTCGCAAAACTGCTTGGGGAGATTGTTCCTTGGTATGTGACTCCTCCATTGGTCCAATTAGTTATTGTTCTAGTGCTTTATTCTTTGCAAATTTGTGCTGCATAGGTGACCATGTTCTTGAGCTTGCATGTCAAATTTATATGGTTTCAAGTAGTTCTAATGCTTGATATAGGCTCCAGGCACTTGTAGGAGTAGTTGCTATCAATATTATTGAGTTTGGTTTACTTTTTTTTTGAAGTTACTAAAAATTTCAGAATTCTTCAGAGAAAAACAATATGCTTAGGAAGATGTTCCAAGGTGGTTCCTCTAAGAAGCAAGGACCCACAATTGCTATGCGCGATGCTGATGAGGATCCACCAAGAGACGCTCCAGTACGGCCTTGCGAATGGCCGTCGGAAAATTTTATGGACCGTGCGGGAATTAAAGAAGAATTCAAAGCATATTTGCGCAATGCCGGTCTTGAGGATTTTGAGGCTAACAAATGCCCCCAGTATCATGATCTCACAAGTTCCTTTGTGAGGAGGTTTGAGTATTCATCTTCCCGTAATTCCCCTTCAGTCATGTTTGATCTCTATAACAAATCTTATACCATGGACTTAGAGGATTTCATTTCTGCTTGCAAACTTCCATCATGGGGTAGTGTTAGGGATCCCCCTAAATCTGAATTTAGAAACTTTCTTGCTAGTATAACTGTGGGGGAGTCTAGAGATATAACACAGGCTACCATAGGGAGCATTCACTTTCCTGCTATACATTATTTTACTCTTTTCATCAGTAGATGCATAAATGCTAAGGATGAAGCATGTCACATTTGTGTCCTTGATCTTAGCATTCTTAGGAGTGCTGTGTTACGAGACCAATCTTATCATATGGGAGCCATTGTAGCTTGTAGGTTGCATCATAATAGACATAATGGGGATTTCTTTGGAGGAATTTATGTAACTCGCTTAGCTCATTTTCTTGAGATAGACATTCGTGAGGGTGATACGGAGTTGCCTCCTGCATATTTAGATTATGACTCTATGGCTTCACACCAGTTTGTCGAGAGGTCTGAATCACCTCTCTTATATCGTTTAATTTTTGATAAACGACGTGTTTTCCGTATTACTCTCCCTGCTCCTGCCTTCTTTGATTCACAGACAAAAAGAAGATATGTTATTACCAGAGAGGAGGCAGAAGAGTATGAGAGGAGAGCGGAGGCAGCTCGACTCCACACTGCAGCTCAGCAGGCGATAACCAATGCACATCAGTATGATCCCAACTATTCTTCATCGCAGTACAACCCCAGCTACACCTATGGGTATCCGCCAGGCTATCCCTGGCAATAGACCAACTTAGGACAAAAGCCTAAGCTTGGGGGAGTACATATTTCTCACTGACATTACATTTATGTTCACACACACTCATTGCTAGATGTCGGTGCTCATACTTTTTCACTGTAATATCCATGCTAGTTTATTTTCTTTTTCCTACTTTCTTCTTGTGTGTTTGTTAAACCTTAAGAAAAACCAAAAAAAAATAGTAGTAGTTTATTTTTCTGCTGCAGTAGTAATAATTAAAAAGAAAACCCAAAAATATTTCCCGTTCTTCTTTTGCTTGTTGGGAGCTTTCCAGTGTAAATAGTTTTATTTCTTTTCTTTTCTTTGGGGAGTCAGTAGGAGAAGACCATAATTAAATTGTTGAAGTGGCTCTTATATGCATTATTGTTGATTTAACCAAGAGCCCATATTGCCTTGTCTTCTCCTGTTTATTGAATGCTCGCAGATTCCAGCTTAGTCCAATGCACGTACACTCTTATTATTATTCACACCATTCGGTCGTGCAAGTGAAAGGCAATTATGATGATATATGATGGACTGACTGAGATGAGAAAAGCTGGTATGAACTCGACCTCTTTTGTTTTTGTAAATATGATGAGTCCCTCGTTCTTGATTCAGCTTATTATGAATAAACATGTTTGCAATGATAATTAGAGATCATAGTTGCTTGTGCCATGCTTCATTAGCTATGAGTTATAATGGTTTACCTTGTGTGCCAACATGCTATTGAGATGATTATGATGTGGTATGATGGGGTGGTATCCTCCTTTGAATGATTTAAGTGACTTGACTTGGCACATGTTCATGCATGTAGTTGAAACAAAATCAACATAGCCTTCACGATATTTATGTTCATGGTGGATTATATTCTACTCATGCTTGCATCCAATGTTTATTAATTTTAATGCATGTACATGGTTGTTGTCGCTCTCTAGTTGGTCGCTTCCTAGTCTTTTGCTAGCCTTCACTTGTACTAAGCGGGAATACTTCTTGTGCATCAAATCCCTTAAACCCCAAAGTTATTCCAGATGAGTCCACTATACCTTCCTATATGCGGTATCTACCTGCCGTTCCAAGTAAATTTGTATGTGCCAAACTCTAAACCTTCAAATAAACATTCTGTTTTGTATGCTCGAATAGCTCATGTATCAACCAAGGCTGTCCTTATCTTCCATGTTAGGCGGGTTATTCTCAAGAGGAGTGGACTCCACTCCTCACTCACGAGAAAATGGCTGGTCACCGGGATGCCCAGTCCCATGCTTTATGCAAACTAAATCAAAATTAATTGCAAACAAAACTCCCCCTGGGACCTGATGTATGTTGGAGGCACTCGTTGTTTCGAGCAAGCCATGGATTGATGCTTGTTGGTGGAGGGGGAGTATAAACTTTACCATTCTGTTTGGGAACCGCCTATAATGTGTTTAGCATGGAAGATATCACCATCTCTTAGTTGTTATGTTGACAATGAAAGTATATCGCTCAAAATACAATTTATCTCTATTTCAAAACTGAGCTCTGGGACCTCTACAAATCCCTGCTTCCCTCTGTGAAGGGCCTATCCATTTACTTTTATGTTGAGTCATCACCCTCTTATTAAAAAGCACTAGCTGGAGAGCACAGCTGTCATTTGCATTCATCACTGTTAATTTATATTGGGTGCGACTATGATTGGATCTCTTTTACCATGAATTACAATGTCTAATCAGTCCATGATCTTTAAAGGTGCTCTGCATTTATGTTTTGCGGTCTCAGAAAGGGCTAGTGAGATACCATCTTGTTATATCATATTATGATTGTTTTGAGAAAGTGTTGTCATCCGAGGTTTATTATTATGACTTGCTAGTTGATTATGCTATTGATATGAGTAATTATGAGACCTGAGAATTATTGCAAATGTGGTTAGTTATGATCTATGCTGAAAACTTGAATGCTGGCTTGACATAGTTACAATAACAAGAGCAAACATAGTTTGTAAAAGTTTTTCTTTCTTTCTTTCAGTTTGTCAACTAAATTGCTTGAGGACAAGCAAGGGTTTAAGCTTGGCGGAGCTGATACGTCTCCGTCATATCTAATTTTCCAAACACTTTTGCCCTTGTTTTGGACTCTAACTTGTATGATTTGAATGGAACTAACCCGGACTGACACTGTTTTCAGCAGAATTGCCATGCTGTTGTTTTATGTGCAGAAAACAAATATTCTCGGAATGACCTGAAACTCCACGGAACATCTTAGAAAAAATAATAAAAAATCCTCGCCAAAGATGAAGACCAGGGGGCCCACACCCTGTTCACGAGGGTGGGGGCGCGCCCCCTACCTCGTGGGCCCCCTGGATGCCCTCCGACGCCGACTCCAACTCTATATATTTGCTTTCGGAGAGAAAAAAATCAGAGAGAAGAAATCATCGTGTTTTAAGATACGGAGCCGCCGCCAAGCCCTAAAACCTCTCGGGAGGGCTGATCTGGAGTCCGTTCGGGGCTCCGGAGAGGGGGATTCGTCGCCGTCGTCATCACCAACCATCCTCCATCACCAATTTCAGGATGCTCACCGCCGTGCATGAGTAATTCCATCGTAGGCTTGCTGGATGGTGATGGGTTGGATGAGATTTATCATGTAATCGAGTTAGTTTTGTTAGGGTTTGATCCCTAGTATCCACTATGTTCTGAGATTGATGTTGCTATGACTTTGCTATGCTTAATGCTTGTCACTAGGGCCCGAGTGCCATGATTTCAGATCTGAACCTATTATGTTTTCATGAATATATGTGAGTTCTTGATCCTATCTTGCAAGTCTATAGTCACCTACTATGTGTTATGATCCGGCAACCCCGAAGTGACAATAATCGGGACCACTCCCGGTGATGACCATAGTTTGAGGAGTTCATGTATTCACTATGTGCTAATGCTTTGTTCCGGTTCTTTATTAAAAGGAGGCCTTAATATCCCTTAGTTTCCAATAGGACCCCGCTGCCACGGGAGGGTAGGAAAAAAGATGTCATGCAAGTTCTTTTCCATAAGCACGTATGACTATCTACGGAATACATGCCTACATTACATTGATGAATTGGAGCTAGTTCTGTGTCACCCTATGTTATGACTGTTACATGATGAACCGCATCCGGCATAATTATCCATCACTGATCCGGTGCCTACGAGTTTTCCATATACTGGTTCTCGCTTATTTGCTTTCCCGCTGCTACTGTTACAATCACTACAAAATACCAAAAACATTACTTTTGCTGTCTTTACTTTTGTTGCCGCTACCACCACTATCATATTACTTTGCTACTAAACACCTTGCTGCAGATACTAAGTTTCCAGGTGTGGTTGAATTGACAACTCAGCTGCTAATACTTGAGAATATTCTTTGGCTCCCCTTGTGTCAAATCAATAAATTTGGGTTGAATACTCTACCCTCGAAAGCTGTTGCGATCCCCTATACTTGTGGGTTATCAGCGCTTCTCGCCCGAAACGGTCAGCGCCGCTCCAAAGAATCGGTGCCACATTCATGCCCGGGCAGAGCGGACGCGACCTCTCATTGGCGCAAGAGTGATGGTTTCTTCGTCCGTCCAACTTACTGCTGGGTCTATGTGATTTGACGGCTCATTGGTATTTATTACTGAGGTGGTAGGACTGCTGGATGTCCCACGCTTTCGGCGAAAGGAGGTATACTACTACTACTACTACTAGATTAGAATTTTCTCCATTCTTACAACGGAGGCGTGCAAGAGCAGTGAAAACACACAGGCTCAGTGATTACATGGCCCACCTCACACTATCACCGTGCGACACCTAACTCTTTACATAGTACTCCCCCCGTTCCTAAATATTACTAGATGAGTCCCCGCACGTTGGTGCAGACCATCGGTATATCTCTCTGCGCAAAATTACCGATTTCATAGAAAAAAACTCTATAACCGCATGACAAATGTGGTAGCCAAACTAAATAAAGTCCCATCATCATTTAGATCATCCCACGTAAGGAAAAAAGAACAGCCAACTCCTATTGCATAATGGGATTATATTTTTCTTTTTGACATGTTAATGGGACTTAAAAGCTCACTTACATGCATGCTACCGGTGCATGCTTGCATGCAGATATGTTGATGTGATTTAAAACCCACTCATATGCATGTGGCACGGTATTTCTGCATGCTTGCATGTGGCTTAGTGCGGAGCCTCTCAACCTCAAGATCAGACGGCTATTATGGACTGATTTACTTCATCTAATGGCTACATCAATTTTGATGACGTGGCTTAAGGAGAGGATAGAGAATTCCTAGTAGTGGGGGCTAGCTATTACTAGTAGATATAAGTCTTTGTAGAGATTCCACTACATACGGAACAAAATGAATGAATCTACACTTAAAATGCATCTATATACATCCGCATGTGGTTCATGGTGAAATCTCTACAAAGACTTATATTTAGGAACGGAGGAAGTACTAGTATAGTACGTACTATAATTTATCAGCGAGATAAATTTGTACAATGCTATGAAGCTTCAAGCTTCTGTTACATGTATCTTGCGTCCAAGGTTGCCCGTTGCAACATTTCATCAAATACAAAGGAGACTAACATGCATGCTATTGCATCTCAATGATTGACATAACATAGCAAATATGTACTCCCTCCGTTCCAAAATAAGTTTCTCAACTTTGTGCAAACTTTAGTACAAAGTTGTACTACTACTAAAGTTGACACTTATTTTGAACAGAGGCAGCTAAAGAAAAAAATGATCCATGCAGTCCCTAGCCCTTCAACTGTGAACCCTGACCAGGCTTCAATTTGCTGGAAATGTTCGAACTTCTTAATAAATGAAGTTTGCAACCATTTGACCATCGGATCATTTTGTGCAGTTTCACCAAAATCGAGATGAGCATCCCTGTGGCAAAGAAATTGAACAAGCGTGATTAGAATAAGATTACTGGGACTAGTTGATGAGACATAAACTCATCACAAATACAATACGTAGAAGCCAGTAGAGGTATGTGCGGGGCAAAGAAGTAGAGAGATATCCACAGGGAGTGATGTGGGCAGCTGGAGCAGTGGTGCAAGCCGGCTGTAAAGGAAGTTGTACCTGAGGGACGTAGCTCAACCTTGAGGAGGGCGGCGGGAGGCGGCAACTACCCACGTCGCGGCAGTGAGCAAGGGACGAAGGCAACCTTGCCGGCTTTGTGAGAGAGAACGGCGGGGACCCCTGATCGGGACGTGCCGACAGTGGGTTTTCACCGTCGGCGACGGCCACCGCATCTACACTAAGCATCCACCCCTTCCCGAAGCGGACGTGATCCGTCGGGATGTTAGAGATGTGGCCACAGTCGTTTTGTGCGAGAGAGTGTGAAGAGAGCAACCCCAACAAGCAACCGTGTAGGCTGGCCCGTCCTGACTATGCATATAGTGGAGCGGTTTCCTTTTCTCTCCATCTGAACCTATCATATTGCGTACGTGCCACTGAAGAAAAAAACTTTATTTATAAATGACGCGGCACCTACTACTCGTTCTCCTATAACCTTGCACTTGGCATCTCCAAAATATTGACCTTGCGATTGGCTCTTTGCCTCTTCGGGAAGTCGAGCAATAATGGTAGTGCAGTATATATCGTTCTGGCTATATGAGACCGAATGAATTGCTGCACGTCCACCACGTGGGCGAGGGTCGAGGGGAGAGGGAGAGTGCTACAAACGGAGCAAAATGAGTGAATCTACACTCTAAAATACGTCTATATACATCAGTGTTTGGAGTATGTACTAGTAGTTCATATTGAAATCTACTAAAGGACATATATATTCCAAACAATATGATATAATCTCTATAACCAAGGTAGTAGGGACCAGGAGTAAACGGAGGGAGTAGTAAATTTTTCTCCTCGTCCTGCGAGCCACCACGCGCATGGGCGAGGGAGCGGGCGTAAGGCATAGTAAGCAAGCTTCACCTCATCCTGCGAGCCACCGCGCCCGTGGGCGGGGGATACGGCGTACTAAGCAAGCTTCTCCTCGTTCTACGAGTTGACGGGACACATCAAAAGTACTCCAGTGTATAGAGCCTTGCCTCTAAGGTAGGCCCCACATGGTTTGCCTCTTTTTTTAACATAACACGTCAAGTCACAATTTGTTTGTTCACCCGTGGTAGACGATCCTCCCTCCACCAAGTGGACAACCAGTACACGTGCCAAATTACCACGTGGGCTGCCTTTTTCATACAGAAATGAGCTCCACCATGTACCCGCGCGGGTGTGGTTGGGAAAGAGACGGTAGTACGTGCGCCGTGCATGCACCTCTTCTCTTCGTGCACGTCCCCCACCTACGTGGGCGTGTGTGAGAGATACAAACCGCGTTCGTGAGTGTTTTTTGTTTTGGGGTGGGGGTTGATTTCGTGAATTATTTGTGGGAATATGTTTCGATGACATCTCAAACAAAATTTTGCATGCAATGTGTGTGAAATGGAGGCCTATCCATATCATACATAGAGGATCGGGCAATCCACGAGAAGAGAGGGAGGGGTCATAGCTATCGATAGAGTCGAAGAGAGGATCAAGTGGGTGGGTGCGAGATCGATGAAGAGAGCCATCGAAATTGTGTGTGTGTACAAGTCAAACATATAGGGCAACTGGCCTATAGGAACGTTAGAGGGCACACGTCAAGTTTGTGGGTGGCAAGGAGACATGACTAGAGCGCTCGATGTATCGGTGTGTGTGTTTGGGGGGGAGGGGTGGTGGGAGGGGTAGGCAGAGGCCTAACTATAGAGGTAGAACGACTCGTATATGTGTTGAGAAGGAGAGACCCAGCTATGTCTTGAGGGAGATCGGTCGACATCCATACATAACTGAAGGACGGGAAATATGATGGGAGAGAGAGAGAGGAGAGAGAGAGGGAGGGAGAGGGGTAGAGTGCTGGATGGGTGATGGAGTTGCTTCTCGAAGATGGTGGGAGAGGCCTACTAGACAAACTGAGGGTGGAACTGCGATGTTATCAATAAGAGTGGGGATGTGTTTCTGTGTGTGCCTGTGCGTGATAGATCTGTCGGGACGCATCCATGGATGATGAAGGGGAACCATGTGTTTGGTAAGCAAACCTAACTAGATCTGTAGATCAATTGTTGTTTGTCGGAGGAAGGGAGAGACACAACTAATGAGGTAGATCAATTGACGTGTGGGTAAAAACGAGTTATAAGGACCTAACTAGCTATATGTATAGCGAGAGATCGGTCGGTGTACGTCCATTTGTTAGAGGCAAATAACGCCCAGCGAGACGGATAGACAGAGAGAATGGAGCTAGGAGGTGGTGCGAGAGGCCCAACTATGTCAAATATGTCATCTGCTTAGTTTAGACATCCTTTGTGTGAATGCCATCTGTTTAGTTTATTCATCGTTTATGTGAATTATGCAACGCCATCTTGTTTAGCCAGGCATCATATATGTGAATTTTGCAATGCCATCCTGCTTAGCCAGTCATCTTATATGTAAATTATATCAGGCCTAGGGATGGCAATTTTATCCATGGATCTGGATACCCGATCCGGTTGGGCAAGGGTATGGAGCACATTTCTGCCCATGGGTCCATGGATATGGATACCCACGAACAGCTGGGTTGGGCATGGTTATAGTTTGTGCTCCATTGATATCCAATGGATACCTATATGACATGTAGGGCCATATGCCAGTGATAGTAGAAAGAGCGAATCAATGGGAAATGGCAGGAAATATGGAACTTGTGCCATGAGTTATATGTTGCAGAATCAACCTCTGGTATGTCACACTTAAGGACTCATCGTATTACTTGTTACCTACTTATGCATGTAGCTTATGTTGTCATTTGAGTGAATGATGATGAGTTAATTTGATCTTTGTGAAGGCTTCATGCTGACTTTTCTATGCCCATGGAGCTCCATGGGTATGTGGGTATCCAGCGGGTTTGGGCATGGGCACAAGTTGTACCCATGGATAATTTGGTGGATGGGCAGAGAGTAGGAAGATGGGTCATGGGTTGGATTTGGACCAGCTCCACCCGCCCTAAACCCGACCCATTGCCATTGTCAATCAGGCCATCCTTTTTTTGTTACATATTACATTTGTCAACAATGTTATTACATTCAACTGCTCTTCGTGTGCATCAGCCATTTGACACAGTGATGGCAAATTCTGGAGTGAAAACAAGGTCTTCAGAGCAGACTATGCTATCTGACGAAGCGCATATGCGCTGGTTACGGATAGTTCCTCAGAGGAGGATTCAGAGACAGATGACCAGTCCTATTCCCCCCCGAGGTGTATGCTCTAACTTGGCAGGGTTATGTTGCTCATATCGTGCATATGGTGTCTCGCATTGCTATGTCATTTGATTAGTTTAGACATGCTTTGTGTGAATGCCACCTGTTCAGTGTCTAATTACCATATATGTGAATTATGCATTCCCATCTTGTTGCAAGACATTATATATGTGAATTATACAATGCTATCTTGTTGCAAAGGCATTATATATGTGAATTATGCAATGCCATGCTGTTTAGCCAATCATCATGTATGTGAATTATATCATTCTATCATTTTTTTGTATTACGTGTTCCATTTGGCGACAACGTTTGTATATTCAACTACTCTTCCTGTGCATCAGCCATTTGAAGCGGTGATGGAAGTATCTGGAGTGAAAACAAGGTATTCATAGCAGACAATGCTACCTGCTGAAGCAGACATCTTGCTGGTTACAGAGAGCTCCTCAGAGGAGGATTCAGAGACTGATGACTAGTCCTATTTTCCCCCTGAGGTCTATGCTCAAACTTGGCAGGGTTATATTACCCATGTCATGCATGTTGTCTTGCATTGCTTAGTTTTTACATCATATATGGATTGCCATCTACTTACTTGCTTACTATATAAATCATATATTTGAATTATATCATGACATCATGTTTACATAGTACATACACATCATCTATCTGAATTATGGCATGACAACCCATTTAGTAAAGACATCATATAGTTATATCATCTCATCTTGCTTAGTGTTTACAGTCATCATATTTTGAATTATGGCATTCTATCCGTGAATGTATGTGAATTATGGCATGCCAACCTATTTAATAAATACATTATATAGTTATGTCATGTCATCCTGTTTACATAGTCTCATATTTTGAACTATGTCTTTCCATCTTTTTTAGTTAGCCATCATAATGTGAAATTGTGTCATGCTATCCTGTTTAGTTAGACATCATATATGTGAAATTGTGTCATGCTATCCTGTTTGGTTAGACAACATAAATATGAATTATTTCATGCCCTCTTTTATTCCCCACTATCTATTGCACCTGTCTATCATACAATGTCTATACATTCAATTACTTTTCTTGTTTATCAGCCATTTGAATTGGAGAGCGTGATGGCAGTATCTAAGGGAGTAACAACACGGTCTTCAGAAAAGATAGTGCTACCAGTTGATGCAGATAGAACCACATTTGTATTTGCCCAAGGACCAGATCCACCACACATAACCCAGACTCTCGCATATTTTACCCCTACCCAATTGGACAGAGAACCAGCTACACCCCTTCTAACCCCAACCCCGACAGATAGTAACCCAGTTCTAGTTGACACAGCACCGTCTCCACCACAGAGCACCCAAACACGAGCAGTTAGTAAGGGAACTGCAGTGCCCAAAGCACGAGGACCACCACTCCGAATCCCAACTCAATGCTTAAAGGAGAAGAAGATTTGTTCTCAGGTATGTTTTAAACATGTTTCTTTAACTAGTTTGCTGTTGTAACCTGCTCTATGTTGATTTCAGTTTCAATTGAATAAACAGTTATGTTCTCATGTCATGCACATTACAAGTGTTGTTATTGCTCTATAGTTACCCACACTTATATTCTGTCTATTCTGCTTTGTCTTGAACAAATATTATTTGAACTGTGTCTCCATCTTGATTTGGCAACAAAAACTAGAATGATATAGACCATAAAGTGACCATGGTACATAGATATATGTTTGTTTCATGTTGTTATCCTGTCCACTTTACTACTAAACTCATTTACCAAAATGAGTTTCATATACAACATGGTAAACATGTGATGTGTCTGCTTGTTTCTCTTTTAGAATGCGACAAAATATTGGAGAATAGTATCGCGTTATCCAATGGTAAAGGAAGTAATGCAGATAAGGTTCAAGATAGTGAGACATCCCTGTTGGTCTCCAAGAAAGCTGGTAAAAACTATCTTGACGACAGTGAGGGAACCCAAAAGTCATGTCTTGATGTAGCGTTCGAGTTACTGGCCACTACTGCTGGCACAAGCTCTTCGAACTCACCGCCTGAATCAGTTCGTCTTCTTGAGTCTGAACTTCAAGTTGAAAGACATCGATCAGATGTGCTGCAACAGGAAGCTGAAGGACTGAGGAAGTCCCTGCAGAATTCAGATGCATATTTTCTGGTGCAACAGCAAGCGCTGGAGGATTTAAGCGCCAAACAAGAGAAAGTTAATAAGCTTGCTAAGCATCTTTCCAGCATTATGGGTACCCAGGATATTGTTTCTTGAGATCTTCTGAAGTGGTTTCAGTTCTGGATTTGTTTTGCTGCGGCATTTATTTGCGCTGGTCGCCAACTTTGACAACCAGTGTATATGATATGCTACTTTGTTCCCTATATTTGGACTGGTGGCGAACTTTGATGCCCAGTGGATGTAATATGTGTAATAGCCGTGATAGCCTAGCGTTAGTTGCTTGCTTATTTATTTCCTTGTTGTCTTGTTTATTTGTTTGCTTGTAGTCATTGCAGTTCTTTTTCCGCGGTTAGCTAGTGGCTGCAATAACCTATTTTTTAAAACTAGGCCACAATAACCATGGGCTAATATTTACTGTAGTGACACTGGGCCTCCTACTGGCCGTAGAAACAGTGGGCCTTCTACGGGCCGTAGAAACAATGGGCCTTCTACGGGCCGTAGAAACAATGGGCCTTCTGCGGGCCGTATTATCAATGGGCCTTATACAGGCCGTATAATCGATTGGCCAAATATGGGCCAAACAGACCGCATTATGGTTGTAAACGGGCTAGAGTTGGAATCGTCCGTTCATGGGCTGACCATAACGGGCCATTGTTAATAGGCCGTATTTGATGACGCTATGAAATCGGCCCAACGTATTAACGAACCACAAACTGGCTGACTGTAACCACGGGCTGAATTTGGCCCACAAGAAGAAAATGATAGTAATGGGCCGTAAGTAAAGGAATGCTAGAAATGAGCCCAAGAATAAATGGGCTCTAAGAAGGCTGAAAGATAACATGGGATGGAAACGGCCCAACGGAATAACGGGCCGTTAATGGGTATAAAGTGATACACTGTTCATTACGGGCCAGTTTCACCACGGGCCGTTAATGGGTGTAAAGTGACACACTGTTCATTACGGGCCAGTTTCACCACGGGCCGTTAGTAGGCCAAGAGTTACATAGGGCCTCATATGGGCCGAACGACGTCATGGGCCATACATGGGCCAGAAGTGAAAACGGGCTGGAATCATATTGGATGGCCCAGATGACGCTACTGGGCCTAATTCGGATATGGCGTAATGGGCCTTGGGTTAGCGGGCTGTAAATGGGCTATATTCGAACAGGCCGTTAACAGGCTTTCCATGGGCCGGCCCGCCGGCTTTTGACCAAGTCAAACAGGCCGGCCTTTTCACAGGAATGGGCCTCTGTTGGGCGTGCCACATGTCGACGTATCATAGGCGCCTTCCGTCCAATTAGTGGTTGACATCTGTCCCAACGATGAGCCGACACGTGTTTCCTCCAGCCAATGATGATTTTACACGTGGAAAATCCCCATTGGTCGTGGCTGTTAACGGGTTATCGGATCCAAAACCCGACCCGATAGCTTAACGGTGTTCCGTTACGATGGATGCCACGTGTCGGTCACCCTTGACGAAAGCACTTCTGTGACGCATGATTTATCGTCATGGAAGTGGACACTTCCGTGATGATAATTTTGGTAATGTCATGGAACACTTCTACGACAGCACAGGTATGACTATCTTGATTCTATCATAAATTTGTCATGGATGTACATGCACAACAAAAAAAGCGACCAACTGTGACAAACACGTATCATCACGGAAGTGTATCTTTTTGTAGTGAGGGGGTTCGGTCGTTGGCGAGTTGGGGGCTACGGTGGAGGAGAGGAGAGGCCAAGGCCATGGGGAAGCTCGCCGAAGCATGGGGGATGCAGTGATGGTGGAGGAATGGCGAGGGGATCTCGGGAGCACCAGAATCGGGCGAGACCCGAGGCGGCGGCTATGGCGATGGTGGTGGTCAGAGAGAGACTCCGGGGAGGGGTGAGTGGCTTGGGGAGGCTTGAGGACTGTGAGAGAGCCCGGAGGCGCTATATATAGCCGCGGGGAGAGCTCGGAAAGGAGGGGCAGGAGGTGGCACGCGATGGGCGACGTGTCAGTGCACCGACAAGGGGCAAAGTGTCGGCAGACGCGGCCAATATTCACGGTAAGCGGCGGGAAGGCGACGAGGGGGATCAAGACGAGTAGCATAGGCTCACGGAGACGAGAGACGCTCGGGAACGAAAGAAGGAAGTGGACATCTGGGAGGAAAGCGACGGTGCACAGGGGAGCTCACTGTTTGGTCAATGGAATGGCTCGCCGGAGAAGAAAACGAAGGGGGACAGACGTCAAGGGGGAAGAAGACGTCGAGGGGGAGCTGTTGGGCATTGATGGCGAGACTAGAGCCGGTCGAGGCACCAATGCCGACTTGAACAGTGGCTAGACCACCATTTTGATTGGCATTGCCCGTGGTCACCATGGACAAAGCGCGCCCTGGAGTTTTTACTGAAGTAATCTCATGTCTACCGCGTAGTACTTCGAAGAGATAGTGTTACCATGGTAAAGAAACGAGCGAAGACACAGGGAGTAGAGTAAACCAAGCTCCACAAGTTTATTGCTGCAAACATGGCCACACTCTAGAGAGTAAAACATAGAGAGTAAAATGTAAAATTGATGTCTGATAGGCTTAGGGTAGAAAGGACTACGGTTCTGAAAATTATGAGGTAAATAGGAGAACTATTTACCATAGTTGTTGTACAACTACCAAATTTAACCCAGAAACTGAATCAGGAAGAAGCACTCACTAGGAGTGATGGATTGAGCTAAAACTTGGCAAAGCTTAATGATTTGGACATATCATGATGCTGTACAAATATCATACCAAATGGTCTTGCCAAAATGGTACTTGTTTCACAAACATCTCCTCTGTCCAGAAACTTGAGAAAATTCCTCAAGGCAAATGGCTAACTGAAATGAGTCAAAACTTTGTGGAGATCGATCATATGGATAGGATAAGGTCTATAAAAAAGTTGCATCCATAATGAAGCAAGATAAAACACACTTGCTTCACAAACTGAAACTTTTGACAGAAACCAAGAATTGCTCCTGTGCTCACATAGTCCAAGGAAATGAACTAAATTTGGGTGGAGACTAATGATTTGAGATACTTGAGAGGATGGAGAAGTTTAATCCCATTTGGGAACTCTATGAAGGTACTTCCTTCACAAAGTTGTGTTCTGGTCAGAAATTTTGAAGAAATTGTACAAGGAGCTAGGATGAATGGATTGAGCTCATATTTGGTATACATGGTTTATTTAACAATGTTAATCACCCTGCCAAATTACATCTCAATTGGAATTAGGAATAAAGCACTTCCTTTGCTAAATTTCAGAGAAGGCAGAAACTTGCATTGGATCATGTGCCCAGTTTTTGACCTGTGGAACATGAGATAAGGATGGAACTAGTGATTATATAGCAAGGAAAAGCTCCACAATTTATGCAGGAATTTTCTCTGCTATAAAAATGGTAGTTCTTTTAGAAAATGGAAGAATTGCAATATTGGCATTAAATAGGAAAAGGTAATTTTCCTTATTTAATTATGGCCAATATACTTGTCAAAGTTTGGGTTAGGCATAAATATCAACTCCACCAATTCTCATGAATTTAGGAGATGGCTAGTTATGCCTTTGGATTTTATTCCTCTGAAAGGCAAGAAAAGGAATAAATCACAATTCAAAAATATTGCATGGGACTTAGCAATGTTTTTGCATATCCAAGGTTCAGAAAGATAGGATGATCTCTGGGAACAATTGGGAAGATCAATAGATCAAGGAAAAAGGATGGCTCCTTTGTAAGTGCAAAGGGCATATCCAACCTCCAAAAATTTGGAATTAGGGTTTGAGAGGGTTGTGATGATGCAGATGAGGGCTTGCCCACTGATATAAACATGAGCAAGGTTTTTGGAAAGGTTGAAAATGACAAGAATTGTCAGAGTCATCTAGCAAACTCAGGAGAAAATTTTGAAACATGAGTGCCGGGAAGGAATAACAGCACAAAAATTGATAACCCAATTTTGGGGTTGTTACAACTCTTCCCCCCTAAAAAAATCTCGTCCTCGAGATTCCTAGGGTTACAACACAAATGAAAGAATAACCATTCCAGGAGAAAACCTCGGGGTTAATTTTAACTCTTTGGTCAAATTCAAACGAGATAGGGGCACCGATAATTGGTACAGCCGGGAATGGATAGGGCAAACCTGGATATATCCACCGCTAGGGGCACTCGAGATTAGACTCCCGAAAAATACTGGATGCACCCAACGAACAGTGGTTTCACCTGCTGACACGTGGGTCCAGGGCCCACTGGCAGCCTCCTTATTCTACCTCCGGTTTGCTGCTTCTTCTTTGTCACTGCTCCACGTGGGGCGTAGCGCAGCGCACATCTAGCTTCTAAAGCGATGAGAACCCTAGTGTCGTAGTGCACGGCGTGCACGGCGCCAGTGCAACGAGCACTCATGTCGCGGGCCAGCACCTTGTTGGTACTGCTCGCGGATTCGCCACCTGGACGCCGGTGACCGAGCGACGAGAGGATCTCCTGGACCTCACTCGCCGTACACCGGGGTTAGGCTATAAAAGACGACAGCACGGCTCTCCTCAAGCACACCAACACAATGCCGCTCTACTACCTCTTTGGTTTGGACGAGATTGAGCCGAGCTCCTTCGGCGAAGAAATGTTCTTGGCGGCGCTGCGGTTGTTCCTCGCGGCGCTGCTAGGAACGCTCATCGACTCATCGATCCTCCTACTGATACTCATCAGGAATGATCGGGCTCGGGAGAACGCGTGGCTAGGGGTGGGTGCTCGAGATGCGGGAGAAGATGGTGCACTATGTGGTCCTCCGCTACGCTTGATCCTTTGTCGCTTTGCGCCGGCGGAGGAATCGTGGGCAGCGGTGGAGCGGGGTGGCGACTCGCCTGCGCCACACAAGGCACAGAAGATGGTGGGAGTGGGGTCCAGGTGGAGGAGAGGTGGCTGCGCCAGCTCCAGAAGCAAACTGGGGTACAGGAAAAATTTCGCGAATTGCTCCACAAAAAGTAGGTGTCGAGGTAGGATCGGAGTTGAAATCTGTGTCGGGGAAGTTGTATTGGATCGAATGAAATAAAGTGGGTAGTGTTTCCCCCAGAAATGAAATCAGGAGAAAGAATTATAGACGAGGAATTTCCAGGCGGAAATGCCTCTGCGAGGTTCTGGATTTGAAAATCCGTCATATGGTGTATGCATAGATAGACAGGGATATGTGACTTTGCATTCTCCCGAGTACTGCCTAAAGGTACTCGGGGGTGAACCAGGTATCCGTGTATTATGCAATAATCTAAACTAACAAACAGACATAGACAAAAATCATGCAATGAAAAACACAGCAGACAAATCATTCTAAGGTGTTTTAATGCTAGTGGGTATATATATAATCCTGGTATATATATACCTAAACCAGCGCGCATTTTATTAAAGACTCGGGATGAGTCAATGTTGTTTTTAGTGTATGTGCTCTACTGGTTAAAATCTTGTTAGCATACAATGCCAACCCTGTCGAACATCTCTGTTTGCCAGAGAGAAACCAACACAACAATCAAAAGCAAGAAAGCATGCATAAACACATCATACGAGTTACAATAGTGTAAGCATACAACAAAGCACGAGTGCTCTACGCGCTAAACGAAACTACTCACTTCGGGATACCTGGTTATATCCTCATATCGGGAATGAACTGACAGACTGACCTACTTGCAGAAACAACTGGTTGCGTGGCTGAGATCAAGTTGAGGGCTTGCTTTGCTGGGGTTCTCCGAGAGGACGAAGACTGAGCCAATCTCCTTCTTCATCGTCCGAGATCACTATGGGTTGGGTTTGGCCACTGGGGGTGTGGCTGAAATTGATCCAAGCATATGCTGCTGGTGGATCCGGAAAAGAGTCTTGTCGAGGGTGATGATGTTTGGCCGAGGCCACAACACCGGCTGAGAGGGTAGCACTGGCTCGGAGAGCGTTGGGTGAACCGCTTGAGATGCGAACTTACGAGCCGCACGATAAGCTTCCTTGACAACTCGCACCGCATCGTTGTCCAAGGTTCTGAATTCGGCAAGCATCCTTGAAATCATCATTCCCTGGGCAGTGATATACATCACCAGGAGAGCGATTGCGGGGTCATTCCCTTGGATAGACGGGGATGGTTGAATTCCTAACGCTGTAGCAATGGGGAAGAAACAGAACTCCCTTCGATCTGCCACTTGCGGGAACTTGGTTCGGAGGTATAGGATCGCCTCCACAGCAGCGGCCTGAATGGCGAAATCAGTGGTAGGCATGGCTCTACCCTGAAAAACCAACGGCTGGCCATCTGCTACGGGACCGGGGCTGATGTGCACCCTTGCATCATAGCGATCAAGGTGAGGAACGGGTGTTGACTGGAACACCAGGTAGTCGGGGCTAGCATCATAGCCAAAGGCTTGGGTGAGCATCTCAGCAAGAAGGGGTGGAAAGCCAGCATGGTTGATGGCGCTTGTGCGGCTGTGAAACTTGGTAGTTTTGAGGGTGCTAGCCATGACTGGAGTGTTACTAGCTAAGCTTCTCTGCAGGGACATGGCTGAGGAGTGAGCGATACGGCTAGCGGAAAGGGGTTTTTTATAGGCAGCTAGGTGGGACATGCCCACATGGTGTGGCCCCTTTCCCTTAATGGCGAAGGGCAAGCGGTGCGGCCGACCAGAAAAGATATGGCTGCTAGTTTCCCCATGGATAACTAGGAGGGGACAGCAGGGTGAGGACGTGTCGGTCCCGACTGCGCCACCTGTGGATTAACAGTGGCTATGCCGGATGCCAGGGATGAGTCAAATCCCTTAGGGTAATTGCGGTTTAATGGGAGTGGTGACCTAATACTAGGATAACCTATGCCAGCCTGGCTGCTCTGATACCATGTCCTATGGCACCTCGATCCGCATGGAGCAGGGGGCCTTCGCACATCAGCCCATGATAACACCTGGCGCACGACATGTCCATAATACAGCCTTCCAGGTACAAGAATATTCATCAAATACTTGTATAGAAGAGTGCATCATTTATGAATACAATTATCTGGCATAGCCCTAAGTCTATTTAAATGGCAGCAAAAACTTATTTAAATGGCAGCGGAATTCTTGGTTTGGCAGCACAACAACTCTGGCTGGGCTCCACAACTCACAGGACTGGCAAGGTTACGGCCTAGCACGACAGGTCAAGCGAACACTTCGGGTATGACCTACAAAACTGGCATGACACGCCAGGTCAGTACATTGAATGTACTTGCAAGACAACCAAATACATAGCATCCAAACAAGCAGAAGCCAAGGCAAGAACCACGTGCATACAACAACCTATCTCATATCAATTACTAAGCATGGCATGATAAAAATATCAACTAAGCTTGAACAACATCATAGCATTTACTAACATGGCATTGACATGGCATATCAAGACATGCTTCTAACATGGCAATAGCAAAACATAGCATATCATCTCAATCATGGCATAATTAATCCTAGCATGGCATGGCATCATGAAACTATGCTGAAAATAAACTACCGATCATATTCAATGCAAGCATAAAATGTTAACTTTATGCAACCATCTTCTGTTCCGACATAGTTCTTTAAATGCAAATAACAACATATTACTCATGCGATGCAACCCAGACTTGTGCACTGAGTCCCTTAGACTCTCTTACCAATGGGTTGCCTCGCAACCAAACGGTGATCTTTCTGGTGATCACACCCACGACCAACACTTGGTCTCCAACACTCACCGAGACCTCGTCTCGTAATCATATCAAAACATTTCCGTGACTTCTCACGACTAACTCGTAGTCCAGGTCACCACATTCTGGTTATCTCATTAATTTATTTAATTATTTTAGGTTTATCCTTCATTTCGACCAAGATATGATAGTGTGACCTACTATGAACTGTGTTGCTATCGATAGACTTTATATACACACTGCAGAGGTAGCACACTGTACCCACACCACGGAACCCATGGCCTCGCCATCCCATTCGGGTGGACCAACGGCATTCCGACGAAACCGACCTACTGCCATGACACTCTCCTGGCCACTCTGACTCACTCCCCACTGGGCTAGTCCTGGGTGGCCCCGTGTCTACCAAAGACACAATGACCACCGTCGTGGCCAAAACATCCCTCACGGGGACTGGTACCAAAAATCTCAACAACGGGCACACAAGGTTATGTCTGCCTACCTGATCAGGGTAGCGCGCGCCCATAACCTTCCCTCTTTGGAGGCACCGGCGAGAGGCACGACAATAGATCGCATTAAGGCCTTCCCATAAAGGCAAAATGTGGCTGCACTGAAAAAGTTCAATTTGGTGGCACTATGACTCGATCCCATCGATGACAGAGGAGGTTGTGGTTATAAGGTCATTTTATTTCCTTCTCCACCATCATGAACATGGATGCAACAATGAGCATGCATCATACAAATGCTTTAATAAAATACCAAACTTTCCAGATGAACAACTATAGCATAAAGAACTAGCATATCAATGGTGCATTACAATCATCATAGCTATCATAATAGCCACTAATAATCAAAGGCAACATGTCATCTAGGGATGGCAATTTTATCCATGGATCTGGATACCCATGGATACCCGATCCGGTTGGGCAAGGGTATGGAGCACATTTCTGCCCATGGGTCCGTGGATATGGATACCCACGAACAGCTGGGTTGGGCATGGTTATAGTTTGTGCTCCATTGATATCCAATGGATACCTATATGACATGTAGGGCCATATGCCAGTGATAGTAGAAAGAGCGAATCAATGGGAAATGGCAGGAAATATGGAACTTGTGCCATGAGTTATATGTTGCAGAATCAACCTCTGGTATGTCACACTTAAGGACTCATCGTATTACTTGTTACCTACTTATGCCTGTAGCTTATGTTGTCATTTGAGTGAATGATGATGAGTTAATTTGATCTTTGTGAAGGCTTCATGCTGACTTTTCTATGCCCATGGAGCTCCATGGGTATGTGGGTATCCAGCGGGTTTGGGCATGGGCACAAGTTGTACCCATGGATAATTTGGTGGATGGGCAGAGAGTAGGAAGATGGGTCATGGGTTGGATTTGGACCAGCTCCACCCGCCCTAAACCTGACCCATTGCCATTGTCATAATCATCAAATATAAGTCCTAGAACTCAAAGCAATATCGATACTAACATTCTAATTAGCTTGGCAAAAGATATCATGAAAACATAAGCATGCATGATGATCATATAAAAATAACTGCAGACGAAAATGGTAAATAGCAACGGTAACTACACACACACACACACAAGGTGCAAGCAGAGTCAACATGCAAGTTCGGGGCTCATGATAAGAGGTTGGCTTGCCTGGGTCGACAAATACTCCGGGGAGAAGTGTGCAATGATCGTGGAAAGATTTGCCGGAAACAGTTCTCTCTCGGAGGGGGATGTTTACGGACAAGGGCGAAAAGGTCATTTTCACTATGTGAAAACATTATGAAAATTCTACCAATGGAAAGAGCTCGACGAACACAGAATGTGAGCATTGGAATAACCTCATTCGGAGTTACGGTTGCAAAGATACGGTCGTTGGAATGACAGGGACTAATCTGTATAATAATATTCACAGGCAGGCCCTTGTCGGTTAAAACAGAAAGCACACTGAGGAAAAATATGTTTTCAGAGAAAGAAAAGCGTATTACTAACCGAAGGCGATACAGAGTATGTTTTCAAAAGACGAGAACGTATTTCTGTTAGAAGGCACGATGAAGTACGCTTTCCGAAGGCGAAAGCGCATTTGACCCGGGGCTTCTCCACATACGCCAGGTCAGTGAGCCAGGTCAACCCCTGGGTGGCTGACTTGTGGGGCCCGCATGGAGGTGGGGCCCGCGTGGTCGGTCTTCTTCTTCCTCCGGCGCGATGCTCGCCTGGCCGAGGGAGCAGGCGTGCCCCGACGGTGACCGCCGGTGCATCCGGCCACCATAGGAGATGGGCTACCTACCGATCTTCTCAGGAGGACGAGACACATCTAATGGGGGTAGCCACTGCCGCTGACGAGCGCCGAACAGAGAGCAGCAGGGCCTGCGGCGGAGAGGGGGTTCGGTCGTTGGCGAGTTGGGGGCTACGATGGAGGAGAGGAGAGGCCGAGGCCATGGGGAGGCTCGCCGGAGCATGGGGGATGCATTGGTGGTGGAGGAACGGCGAGGGGAGCTCGGGAGCACCGGAATCGGGCGAGACCCGAGGCGGCGGCTATGGCGACGGTGGTGGTCAGAGAGAGACTCTGGGGAGTGGTGAGTGGCTTGGGGAGGCTTGAGGACTGCGAGAGAGCCCGGGGGCACTATATATAGCCGTGGGGAGAGCTCGGGAAGGAGGGGGAGGAGGTGGCACGCGACGGGCGACGTGTCCGTGCGCCAGTGAGGGGCGCAGTGTTGGCAGACGCGGCCAATACTCACGGGAAGCGGCGGGAAGGCGACGAGGGGCATCAAGACGAGCAACAGAGGCTCACGGAGACGAGAGACGCTCGGGGACAAAAGAAGGAAGTGGACATCTGAGAGGAAAGCAATGGTGCACAGGGGCGCTCACTATTTGGTCAATGGCACGGCTCGCCGGAGAAGAAAACGAAGGGGCCAGAGGTCCAGGGGGAAGAAGACATCGAGAGGGAGCTGTTGGGCATCGATGGCGAGACCAGAGCCGGTCCGGGCGGCGAAGCCGACTCGAACAGTGGCTAGACCACCGTTTTGGCTGGCATTGCCCGTGGTCACCATGGACAAAGCACGCCCTAGAGTTTTTACTGAAGTAGTCTCATTTCTACCGCGTAGTACTTCGAAGAGATAGTGTTACCATGGTAAAGAAACGAGCGAAGACACAGGGAGTAGAGTAAACTAAGCTCCACAAGTTTACTACTGCAAACTTGGCCACACTCTAGAGAGTAAAACAAATAGGGTAAAAGGTAAAATTGATGTCTGAGAGGCTTAGGGTAGAAAGGACTACGGTCCTGAAAATTCTGAGGTAAATAGGACAACTATGTACCATAGTTGTTGTACAACTACCAAATTTGACCCAGCAACTGAATCAGGAAGAAGCACTCACTAGGAGTGATGGATTGAGCTAAAACTTGGCAAAGCTTAATTATTTGGACATATCATGATGTTGTAAAAATATCATACCAAATGGTCTTGCCAAAATGGTACTTGTTTAGCAAACATCTCCTCTATCCAGAAACTTGAGAAAATTCCTCGAGGCAAATTGCTAAGTGCAATGATCCAAAACTTTGTGGAGATGGATCATATGGATAGGAGAAGGTCTAGAAAAAGTTGCAGCCATAATGGATCAAGATAAAATACACTTGCTTCACAAACTAAACTTTTGACAGAAACCAAGAATTGCTCATGTGTTCACATAGTCCAAGGAAATGAACTAAATTTGGGTGGAGGCTAATGATTTGAGATACTTGAGAGGAAGGAGAAGTTTCATCCCATTTGGAAACTCTATGAAGGTACTTCCTTCACAAAGTTATGTTCTGGTCAGAAACTTTGAAGAAATTGTACAGGGATCTAGGATGAATGGATTGAGCTCATATTTGGCATACATGGTTTATTTAACAATGTTAATCACCCTGCCAAATCACAGCTCAATTGGAATTAGGAATAAAGCACTTCCTTTGCAAAATTTCAGAGAAGGCAGAAACTTGCATTGGATCATGTGCTCAATTTTTGATCTGTGGAACATGAGATAAGGATGGAACTAGTGATTATATAGCAAGGACAAGCTCAGCAATTAATGTGGGAATTTTCTCTGCTATAAAAATGGTAGTTCCTTTAGAAAATGGTAGAATTGCAATATTGGCATTAAATAGGAAAAGGTAACTTCCCTTATTTAATTATGGCCAATATACTTGTCAGCGTTTGGGTTAGGCATAAATATCAACTCCACCAATTCTCATGAATTTAGGAGATGGCTAGTTATGCCTTTGGATTTTATTCCTTGGAAAGGCAAGAAAAGGAATAAATCACAATTCAAAAATATTGCATGGGACTTAGCAATATTTTTGCATATCCAAGGTTCAGAACGATAGGATGATCTCTAGGAACAATTGGGAAGATCAATAGATCAAGGAAAAAGGATGGCTCCTTTGTAAGCGCAAAGGGCATATCCAAACTCCACAAATTTGGAATTAGGGTTTGAGAGGGTTGTGATGATGCAGATGAAGGCTTGCCCAGTGACATATACATGAGCAAGGTTTTTGGAAAGGTTGAAAATGACAAGAATTGTCAGAGTCATCTAGCAAACTCAGGAGAAATTTTTGAAACATGACTGCCACAAAGGAATAACAGCACAAAAATTGATAACCCAATTTTGGGGCTATTACACCCTTAACTAGCTAGTCTCTGTTTATTTTGCAACTCCCGTTTCGAGTTACTACTCTTAGCAACTGAACTAGTATCAAATACTGAGGGGTTGCTATAAACACTAGTAAAGTACACATCAATAACATGTATATCAAATATACCTTTGTTCACTTTGCCATCCTTATCCACCAAGTATCTAGGGCAGTTCCACTTCTAGTGACCATTTCCTTTGCAGTAGACGCACTCAGTTCTAGGCTTGGGTCTAGCTTTGAGCTTCTTCATGGGAGTGGCAACTTGCTTGCCTTTCTCCTTTGAAGTTCCTCTTTCTTTCCCTTTGCCCTTTTCTTGAAACTAGTGGTCTCGTTAACCATCAACACTTGATTCTATTTCTTGATTTCTACCTTCACCGATTTCAGCATCGCGAAGATCTTGGGAATTACTTTCGTCATCCCTTGCATATTATAGTTCATCACTAAGTTCTAGTAACTTGGTGATAGTGACTAGAGAACTTTATCAATTACTATCTTATCTGGAAGATTAACTCCCACTTGATTCAAGCAATTGTAGTACCTAGACAATCAGAGCAAATGCTCACTGGTTGAGCTATTCCCCTCCACCTTGTAGGCAAAGTATTGTCAGAGGTCTCATACCTCTCGACATGGGCATGAGTATGAAATACAAATTTCAACTCTTAGAACATCTTATATGTTCCGTGGCGTTCAAAACATTTTTGAAGTCCCGGTTCTAAGCCTTAAAGCATGGTGCACTAAACTATTAAGTAGTCATCATACCGAGCTTTGTCAAACATTCATAACGTGTGCATATGCTCCTGCAATAGGTCTGTCACCTAACAGTGCATCAAGGACATAATTCTTCTGTGCAGCAATGAGGATAATCCTCAGATCATGGACCCAGTCCGCATCATTGCTACTATCATCTTTCAACTTATTTTTCTCTAGGAACATATCAAAAAATAAACGGGGAGCTACATCGCAAGCTATTGATCTACAACATAGATATGCAAATACTATTAGGACTAAGTTCATGATAAATTAAAGTTCAATTAATCATATTACTTAAGAACTACCACTTAGATAGACATCCCTCTAGTCATCTAAATGATCATGTGATCCAAATCAACTAAACCATGTCCGATCATCACATGAGATGGAGTAGTTTTCAATGGTGAACATCACTATGTTGACCATATCTACTATATGATTCACGCTCGACCTTTCGGTCTCCAGTGTTCCGAGGCCATATCTGCATATGCTAGGCTCGTCAAGTTTGACCTGAGTATTCCGTGTGTGCAAAACTGGCTTGCACCCGTTGTATGTGAACGTAGAGCTTATTACACCCGATCATCACGTGGTGTCTCGGCACGACGAACTGTCGCAACGGTGCATACTCAGGGAGAACACTTATACCTTGAAATTTAGTGAGAGATCATCTTATAATGCTACCACCGAACTAAGCAAAATAAGATACATAAAGGATAAAAATCACATGCAATCAAAATATGTGACATGATATGGCCATCATCATCTTGTGCCTTTGATCTCCATCTCCAAAACACCGTCATGATCTCTATCGTCACCGGCATGACACCATGATCTCCATCATCTTGATCTCTATCAATGTGTCGTCACATGGTCATCTCACCAACTATTGCTTTTGCAACTATTTCTATCGCATAGCGATAAAGTAAAGCAATTATATGGCGCTTGCATCTTATGCAATAAAGAGACAACCATAAGGCTCCTGCCAGTTGCCGATAACTTTAACAAAACATGATCATCTCATACAACAATTTATATCTCATCACATCTTGACCATATCACATCACAACATGCCCTGCAAAAACAAGTTAGATGTCCTGTACTTTGCTGTTGCAAGTTTTACGTGGCTGCTACGGGCTGAGCAAGAACCGTCCTTACCTACGCATCAAAAACCACAACGTGGTATAGTGATTGCTTTTTGATCTTCAGAAAGAACCCTGTTCATTGAATCTGATTCAACTAAAGCTGGATAAACATACACCCACTAGCCACCTGTGTGCGAAGCACGTCGGTAGAACCAGTCTCGCGTAAGTGTACGCGTAATGTCGGTCTGGGCCGCTTCATCCAGCAATGTCGTTGAATCAAGAATCAACTAGTGACGGCAAGCAATATGCATATACCCACGCCCACGACTCCTTTGTGTTCTACTTGTTCATATAACATCTACGCATAAACCTGGCTCGGATGCCACTGTTGGGGAACGCGGTAATTTCAAAAAAATTCCTATGCACACGCAAGATCATGGTGATGCATAGCAACGAGAGGGGAGAGTTTCGTCCATGTACCCTCGAAGACCAAAAGCGGAAGTGTTATGAGAACACGGTTGATGTAGTCGTACGTCTTCATGATCCGACCGATCCAAGTACCGAACATACGGCACCTCCGAGTTCAGCACACGTTTAGCTCGGTGATGTCCCACGAACTCTGATCTAGCAGAGCTTCAAGGGAGAGTTTCGTCAGCACGACAGCGTGATGACGGTGATGATGATGCTACCGACGCAGGGCTTCGCCTAAGCACCGCTACGATATGACCGAGGTGGATTATGGTGGAGGGGGCACCGCACACGGCTAAAAGATAAACTGATCAACTTGTGTGTTCATGGGGTGCCTCCCTCCCCCGTATATAAAGGATTGGAGGAGGGGGAGGGCCGGCCCTCTACTATGGTGCGCCCTGGGGAGTCCTACTCCCACCGGGAGTAGGATTCCCCCCCCCTCCATGTAGTAAGAGTAGGAGAGAACGAAAGCGAAAAGAGAAGAGAAGGAAGGAGGGGGCGCCGCCCCTCCCCCTAGTCCAATTCGGACTAGGCCTTGGGGGGCACGCAGCATCCCCTCTCTCTTTCCCCTAAACCCAATAAGGCCCATATACTCCCCGGTGAATTCCCGTAACTCTCCGGTACTCCGATAAATACCCGAACCACTCAGAACCTTTCCGATGTCCGAATATAGCCTTCCAATATATCGATCTTTATGTCTCAGACATTTCGAGACTCCTCGTCATGTCCCTGATCTCATCTGGGACTCCGAACAACCTTCGGTACATCAAAACACATAAACTCATAATACCGTTCGTCATCGAACGTTAAGCGTGCGGACCCTACAGGTTTGAGAACTATGTAGACATGACTGAGACTCATCTCCGGTCAATAACCAATAGAGGAACCTGGATGCTCATATTGGCTCCTACATATTCTACGAAGATCTTTATCGGTCAAACCGCATAACGGTATACGTTGTTCCCTTTTCATTGGTATGTTACTTGCCCGAGATTCGATCGTCGGTATCTCAATACCTAGTTCAATCTCCTTACCAGCAAGTCTCTTTACTCATTCCGTAATGCATCATCCCGCAATTAACTCATTAGTCACATTGCTTGCAAGGCTTAATTATAGTGATGTGCATTACCGAGAGGGCCTAGAGATACCTCTCCGATAATCGGAGTGACAAATCCTAATCTTGATCCATGCCAAGTCAACAAATACCATCGGAGACACCTGTAGAGCACCTTTATAACCACCCAGTTACGTTGTGACATTTGGTAGCACACAAAGTGTTCCTCCGGTATTCGGGAGTTGCATGATCTCATAGTCATAGGAACATGTATAGTTATGGAGAAAGCAATAGCAACAAACTAAACGATCATCTTGCTAAGCTAACGGATGGGTCAAGTCAATCACATCATTCTCTAATGATGTGATCCCGTTAAACAAATGACAACTCATCTCTATGGTTAGGAAACATAACCATCATTGATTCAACGAGCTAGTCAAGTAGAGGCAAACTAGTGACACTCTGTTTGTCTATGTATTCACACATGTACTAAGTTTCCGGTTAATACAATTCTTGCATGAATAATAAACATTTCTCATGATATAAGGAAATAAACAATAACTTTATTATTGCCTCTAGGGCATATTTCCTTCACTTTATGACTAATGTTGAGTCCATGGATTATACACACTCTCACCCTTCCACCATTGCTAGCCTCTCTAGTACCGCACAACTTTCGCCGGTACCATAAACCCACCATTTACCTTCCTCAAAACAGCCACCATACCTACATATCATGGCATTTCCATAGCCATTCCGAGATATATTGCCATGCAACTTTCCACCGTTTCGTTTATTATGGCACGCTCCGTCATTGTCATATTGCTTTGCATGATAATGTAATTGACATCGTATTTGTGGCAAAGCCACCGTTCATAATTTTTCATACATATCACTCTTGATTCATTGCACATCCCGGTACACCGCCAGAGGCATTCACATAGAGTCATATTTTGTTCTAAGTATCGAGTTGTAATTCTTGAGTTGTAAGTAAATAAAAGCATGATGATCATCATTATTAGAGCATTGTCCTAGTGAGGAAAGGATGATGAAGACTATGACTCCCCTACAAGTCGGGATGAGACTCCGGACAAAAAATAAAGAAAAAGGAAAAAAAGAGGCCATAAAAAAGAAGAAAAAAGAAAAGGCCCAAATAAAAAATGAGAGAAAAAGAGAGAAGGGGCAATGCTACTATCCTTTTTCCACACTTGTGCTTCAAATTAGCACCATGATCTTCATGATAGAGAGTCTCTTATGTTGTCACTTTAATATACTAGTGGGACTTTTTCATTATAGAACTTGGCTTGTATATTCCAATGATGGGCTTCCTCAAAATGCCCTAGGTCTTCGTGAGCAAGCAAGTTGGATGCACACCCACTTAGCTTCTTTTTGAGCTTTCTTACACTTATATCTCTAGTGCATTCGTTGCATGGCAATCCCTACTCACTCACATTGATATCTATTGATGGGCATCTCCATAGCCTGTTGATATGCCGAGTTGATGTGAGACTATCTTCTCCCTTTTTGTCTTCTCCACAACCACCATTCTATTCCACCTATAGTGATAAGTCCATGGCCAACGCTCATGTATTGCGTGAAGATTAAAAAAGTTTGAGAACATCAAAAGTATGAAACAATTGCTTGGCTTGTCATCGGGGTTGTGCATGATTTATATATTTTGTGTGACGAAGATAGAGCATAGCCAGACTATACGATTCTGTAGGGATAGCTTTTGTTGGCCATGTTATTTTGAGAAGACATAATTGCTTAGTTAGTATGCTTGAAGTATTATTATTTTTATGTCAATATTAAACTTTTATCTTGAATCATTCGGATCTGAACATTCATGCCACAATAAAGAGAATTACATTGAAAATTATGTTAGGGAGCATTCCACATCAAAAAATTTGTTTTTATCATTTACCTACTCGAGGACGAGTAGGAATTAAGCTTGGGGATGCTTGATACGTCTCCAACATATCTATAATTTTTGATTGTTCCATGCTATTATAATATCTGTTTTGGATGTTTAATGGGCTTTAATATGCACTTTTATATTATTTTTGGGACTAACCTATTAACCGAAGACCCAGTGCAAATTGTTGTTTTTTGCCTATTTCAGTGTTTCGCAGACAAGGAATATCAAACGGAACGAAACCTTCGCGAGGATCTTTTTTGGAACAAACGCAATCCAGGAGACTTCGAGTGGAGGTCAAGGAAGCAATGAGGCGGCCACGAGGTAGGGAGGCGCGCCCCCACCCTCGTGGGCCCCATAGAGCTCCACCGACCTACTTCTTTGGCCTACATATACTTTTATACCCTGAAAACATCCACGGGAGCCACGGAACCACTTTTCCACTGCCACAACCTTCTGTACCCGTGAGATCCCATCTTGGGGCTGTAACACTCCGAAATTTTTGATTTGGTTTTTATAAAATTCTTTATTTAAGTGAAAGGAGGTCATTTAAAAAAATTCTAAGGGACTCTCCTTCTCAAAATTTTCATTTGTGACAAGTATTTTTTTGGGTTCTTCCAAATCTTGATCTTTGGTCTTAAGGGTTTTTCATCTTATGTTGGCTCAACGCAAATAACTTTGGAGGGTTTTTACAGATCATTTCCATTAAAAAGAATTCCTATAAAATCATGGATTACTTCTTTCCATTTAAAAATTTCTCTTTTGCCATGGCCTATGTAGAATATTTTCCTTACAAAACCCACCCCCCCACTCTGGATCAAGCCAAGCATCCTATTCCAGCAAGTCTCAACCTCTTTTAAATTTTATTTCTATTTATTTTATCCTCAAGATCATTTTTTGTCATTTATTTGGACTATGGTGATTTACAAAGGAACTACCAAATTTCCTTTGAATCTTGACCCCAAATAAACTCCTCTGGCTAGTCCTTAGTACCCTCAACCTAGATCCATCAAGATCTGCTAGTCCATAGTTCAAATTTTTCAAAATTTACTTGCTACAAGTTTGGACCAGATTTGCCATTTTTGGTGAAATTCATTCTTTTCTTTTTCCTAAAATTCTGCGATAATTCAGGCAGTCTCCAGATGCATCAAGAGATCACCTCACCAAGTCTCAGCTCAAGAAAAATCTTGCACGTGCTCAAATCATTTCATCGAACAGTTGGTGTGCACTGTTTCTGTTCAAATTCAGATTTCAGAGTTTCAGTTTCAGAGACAGTGTCGTTTTCGTCAGTCCGCGGCGTCAATCTCGCCAGTGCACGCGTTGGTGCCTTGCTCCTTGCTCCTCCTTCTTATCTAGTGTGCCGCACGGTCATTTGGACGGGCGCAAGTGTCGGTGGCGACGTGTCTCGCCAGCGCCGGCGTCTTCCGCGGTGGCAGAACCGCCCGTGGCGGTCAGCAGGGACCAGCCCTGCCATACAGCGCCGTCTAGCACCGCCCACACCACCAGGAGCCTCCGCGTGGCCGTCCTTTCCCCCTGTGGGTGTTGCAGGGCTGTTGCCATGGGCTGAGAGGCACAGAGCATGCTCTCTGCCGCCGATGAGCCCGTGAGGCCGTTCCGTTGAAACCACTGGAGAAGATCAAATCCGACCAAGGTTAGCCATTGGATGGTGCTAGTGGACCAATATGCAGCTGCCCAGTCACCTAAACCGCATGCCCGACCACTGCCTCGCCGTATTCACTCGCCGGAGTAACCCCGTTCTCGGCAACCGCGTCGGGCCGGCTATAAATGGAGGCCCTGAGCTCGTTCTCGACCCAGCACCTCCCCTCCTCGCCTCAGAACCTCGCCACGCTCATCAGAAGGCCTCGGGAGAGCCTTCTTCCCCGACTCCGGCCGCCCCGATCCTCTTCGGGCTCCGGCAAAATTTTCTCTGGTGAGGGCACCCCCGCCTCCCAGACTGTGCCAGTAGCCTCCTAGTGCACCCACTCTTCTAACCCGAGCCCCAATATGACGTTTGCAGCCCTCCTCGGTGAGACCCATCACCGCCCAAACCACCGTCCGCTGGAGTGGAGGCCGCCGTTGACGTGGTGCTCGCCGACGACCAACTCCACCACCCACAGATGTGGGAGAGCTCCATGAGTTCGTAGGTACCATCCCCTCCCCCTACCTCGCCGTGGATCGACGTCGGCGACCACCGCAAGCCTCGGGCGCCGTTGGACTCTATTTTGAGTTTTAAACCTGACGGGTGGGACCCCCTCGTCAGCATCTCCTCTCTTATTCGAAGCGTTATCTGAAAACGCCTTCGGGAAAAGTATGTTTTTCTTTTGGGTTGGCGTATTTCTAACCAAAGCGTTTTCTGTTTTTCTAAACTAGCGCCTGAAAAGTTTCTGTTTCATCACAGATTAGTCCCTGGACTAAAACCTTTATATCTTTTAAACAAAAGATGATTTTGAGTTGACTCTTTTTCTGTAATCTTTATTTTTCTGTCTAGTGTTTTATCATATTTATTTGAAAAATATTTGGAGAAATTTTTATGCACGCACGGTATTTACGTTAGTATCCGATTTTTTTTATACCGTAGATACCGAAGGAGGTGACGGAACCGCAAACTTCGCCGAGCTAGACTCCGACTACTCCGAACCAGGCAAGCATGTTTGAACCTTTGATATGATGAGTGTTTTGCATGTTTTCTTGAGTAGTTTTCTCATGGCATGTTTATATAAGCAATTGTGAATGTTATATTGCATGCAAGGCAAGCTACAAGTGGACTTCGAAATATGATGTGTTCATATGATGGTGATATAACCTGATCATGTGCTGGCATGATAGGTGGTAAGCTGGTATTGTTGAAGCATGCCAGTCTTATGTCAACCGTTTAACTCCAGTAGTATCGTGGATCAAGTCATGTCCCGTTTGTCCTTTTTTTGTGCCGCCACATGTCTTCTGCAAAGAATGCGGTCTAGTCAGTTGCTAACCTCTTTCCTTGTACACACCAAATAGAGGGGCCGTGATGAGGGTTCCATGGCCCTGGACTAAAGCCCGTCATCCGGTCAGTGGGCATGGGTGTTTCCGGTTGGGACCGAGAGGGGGGCACCCCTTAGAGCGCGTGAATATAAATTTGATCCCATGCTACTCGAGGTTGTAGCCTCCCCGTCTCAGAGTTTTTCTTGAATGTTTCCTAGGGTGATCCCTGCCAGCAGAATGTGGAATGGGTGTCTACTAGTTAGATGTGTTATTTCTAAAACACCGTAAACGGAACTAGTCCTTTGTGACTACTAAAATCTGTTGGCTGTGGGTAAAGAGTACAAACTCTGTAGAGTCAAAACCATCCGAGTAACCGTGTCCATGATCAAGGACTTTGATCAACGTATCAGTGTCAGTCTCAGTGTCAGTCTCCGGAGGATAAACATGAAACTGAGAGTGGTAATCCCGGCTGAAAGTTATTCCCGTGGACGGACTAACCAGTTTATTATTATGTACTAAGTATTTCTTTGGGATGATTTAAATTCATGAGCTACTTGAATTCGAATGACGAAATATAAGCCCTTTATGTGATGTCGCCCAGACGTCCGACTGTGGCATTCTTGTTATTTACTTTTGACGTAAGCCCTTTATGTGATGTCGCTCAAACGTCCGACTATGGCATTCCTGTTATTTGCTTTTGATATAAGCCCTTTATGTGATGTCGTTCAGACGTCCAACTGTGGCATTCCTGTTATTTTCTTTTGATATAAGCCCTTTATGTGATGTCGCTTAGACGTCCAACTGTGGCATTCTTGTTATTTACTTTGGATATAAGCCCTTTATGTGATGCCGCTCAGACGTCCGATTGTGGCAAACTTGTTATTTACTTTCATTATAAGCCCTTTTCGAGATGTCTCTTAGACGTCCGACTATGGCACGTACTGTCATTTACATTTCAATGTAAGCCCTTTATGTGGTGTCGCCTTGACGCCCGACTGTGGCATGTTAATTTATTTTTCCTTTCGAGGCATCACTTCAGACACCCGATCAGCCTTTAGTTATTTTATTAGGATTTCGGGAAGACTACCGCCTGACTTCCTTTCATTTATCATGTAGTGCAAATTTATTACCTGAGTGTGCATTACTAATCTGCTCATGTGCATCATGTTTGCATTTGTTATATCTTATGTCCAAACTGTCTTGCGAGTACATTCAAAGTACTCACCTGGCTTGTTGATTTGGCCAGATGTTGACGAAGGCGATCTTATGGATGAAGAGTTCGATAGAGAGTCCGACGCCTAGAGGAGTCCCAGTCAGTCCCGTGCGATCCTGGTGTTGGTCACTTGTATTATATACGCTTCTGCTACCCTAATAAAATCATCGAGCCTCACTCCGACGCTTGATGAGCTGTAAGATTTGGAGTCATGTCACCCACTTCACTGTGACATACCCACCACCACTTTTATTATGAGTCAGTAGTTATGCCACCATACCCCTCTGTGTCATATCCGCCTTTATGTATAATATCGGTGGGCTTGTAATAAATTGTTGAGCAGCCTCAGCTCAACCTTGTATAATACTTCTGGATTTCTGTATCAAGAATTTGTCTACCAGTAAGGAGGATTCTTCTATACTGGTCGGATATAATGGTCAGTTTTTCAATAAAATGTTTTATTGGAAAACCGGTCCTGACAACCTTGGTATCAGAGTCAGGCTGACTGTAGGAAGCCACTAGGTGTGTTTGCTAATCGGTTATTAGCGTATTAAGTGCTAGTTTAACATTTTGCAAATGTAGCAATTTTCTGTTAGTCATCATAAATTTATGAGTTGACTATTCGGAATTTTTGTCTACCTTTGTAGATGGCGGGCAGCGACTGTGAGTCACAGGTGTTCGCCAATGTACCTGAGGGGTTTATCAAGCTTCTCGTCTCCATCACCAAGGTCGTGATCGGGCCATCAACTCATCCGGAGTTCACACTCTACTAGCACAAGATCAGCGACAGCGTGTCTATGTACCAAGACGCAGTGCAATTCAAGGGAGGACGTTCTGAGACACGCTGCTTCCGATTTGTGGGAAGGGTCATGCCTACGGAGAGGCATGCCATGCAGATGGCTGCCCGTGAGGCGATAGCTCGTCTCCGGGATGCTCTTCCTTCGATGAAGACTCGTCGCTACCGCTACCTCCCATGCCACGTGCCATACACTTGTCACTATGCATTCGCTTGCGCCAGGGGAGAGAGAGATGAGGCTATTGAGATGCTAGTTGAGTATCTCAAAGCTCTTGAGGCAGCCTTTGATAACCTTGTAGACGACTTTGTGGCTGCTCGTATGGACTTCGTTCAGGGCTGTTCCGCCAACCGGAGGGAGCTCCTCCGTACAGCACCACCACTGACTTACATCTCGTCCTCAGCATCCTATGCACCCGCCATCTTAGCCACCGCTCGCCGCCTGCCTACCACTGAGGAGTTTGACCAAGTCATTGCTCGTACTCCAGTCAGTGCTGCACCACCTGCCGTGCCCGCACCAGCTCCTCAAACCAGTACTTCGCGCCTGGAGCCTATTAGTGAGGAGGAGGTTGAGTCTCCAGCATCACTGGGTCTTACCCTTGGCAGGCAGAGGGAAGTTCTTACCATATCCGACTGAGTGCGCCTAGCAGCCATGCGATGTACCAGCGTGTATGATATGTGTATATGTATATAGGTCTGGTGAGAAGTAGTTTGTGTGCGCATCATGTAGGAACTCGGAGAAGTGCACTAGCCTAAATAACATGTCAGGAATGTGTACGCACATTCTGAGTGATGTATTGTATAATTACGGCTTGCGTGTAAGATATGTACTAAGCGGTCCTTCTCCATGCGCAATCAAGTATTTTCTTGAAAATGTTGGAGTTCTTAAAAATTTCCACCTTTGCAAAACTATTTTTTTTGCCACTCAGTTTTTCTCATGATTTCTGCAAAAATACCCAGAGTGGAAAATGCCTCGTCCCTGGACTCATTCCATGCCAAGTCTGCCGGAAGAAAATTATGGTACCCAGACAAGTAACAATTTCACACAGGGGCAGTCAAGTCAGCAAGGCAGTGAAACATCATTTTGTCAAGTATGTCGCCTTTATCAGCAAAGCCAGCAGCAGCATCAAGAAATGATGAACCATGTTATCAATATGGGAAATCACCATGAACCATATCAGCAGCATTCCAAGTTGTCTGAACTACAAAAGACACGTCCCCCAACGTTTTCTCACACTGATAGACTTCTTGAGGCCGATGATTGGCTTCGAGATATTGAAAGGAAGTTAATTATTGCACAATGTTCGGACCGTGAGAAGGTACTTTATGGACCTCACTACCTCACTGGAGCAGTTGCATCATGGTGGGAAAATTTCCTACACATGCACCCCAACGAGAATAACATCACCTGGGAAGAATTTAAAGAAGGTTTTCGTGGGGGGCACATTCCCAGAAGTATTATGAAGATCAAGAAGAGGGAGTTTGATGACCTCAAGCAGAGAAGCATGACAGTGACTGAGTACAATAGTCAGTTTACTCAATTATCTCGTTATGCCAACGAAGAGCATATGATTGAAAATAAAAAGATGGAAAAATTTCTAGACGGTCTGGCACCAGCACTTAAATGCCAGCTGGTTGTACACACCTATCCGGATTTCAAAACACTTGTGGACAAAGCTATTACATTGGAAAATGAGCGCCGCAGCTTGGAGGATTTTCTCAAGCGAAAAAGGGACAAGACCACTCATGCTCGCAACAACCGAAACAAGACTGACCCTCAGAAAATTGGAGCGAACAAATCCACAACAACTGTTCCACGCCCAAACAAAAAATTTCATGCAAGAGACAAGGATTTTACATATTGCCCAGGCGTTACTTGCTACGCTTGTGGAGAGGAAGGACACTATGCTAAACAGTGCCCAAAGCCAAGGAACTCGCCCCCCAAGCCGAACAACAGTGGTAATAATTCAACACCCAAGCATAACAACTTCAACCCCAATAACAATCACAGGAAGGGTCACTTGAACCATGTGACCAAGGAGGAAGCACAGAATGCCCCAGATATCGTACTCGGTACGTTCCCTGTCAACACAATACCTGCCACGTTTTGTTTGATTCTGGAGCTTCTCACTCATTCATTGAAAGAAATTTGCTTTGCAACATGATTTTTCGATGCTTCCCCTGGAAAAATCCATGACCATCAAGTCCCCCGGGATTAACCAAATCACTCAGAGTTACTGCCAAGGTGTGGTTATTGAGATTGAAGGACTAAAGTTTCAGGCAAACCTCATTGTATTGGAAAATAAGGGACTGGATGTTATTGTTGGGGAACGTAGTAATTTCAAAAATTTCCTATGCACTACGTAGGCTCATGGTGATGCATAGCAACAAGAGGGGAGACTGTTGTCTACATACCCTTGTAGACCGTTCGCGGAAGCGTTATATCAACGCGGTAGATGTAGTCGTACGTCTTCACGATCCGATCGATCCAAGTACCGAAAGCACGGCACCTCCGAGTTCTGCACACGTTTGGCTCGGTGGCGTCCTTGCCTTCTCGATCCAGCAAGAGGGCGAAGTAGTAGATGAGTTTCGGCAGCACGACGACGTGGTGACGGTGTTGGTGAGGAACAATCTCTGCAGGGCTTCGCCTAAGCACTATGAAAACTATGGCGGAGGACAAACTAGTGGGGACGGGGTTGCCAGCACACGGCTTGGTGTTTCTTGATGTGTCTTGGGTGCTAGCCCTACCCCTCTATTTATATGTTGAGCCTTGGGGTCGAAACTTGGAGTAAAAGCCTCCACAAAGTTGGTTTCACCCGAAAGGCAAGAGTCCTTCTCGGACTCCAGGGCCAGATGCCAGGGTTCTCGGCGTCTGGACCCAGACGCCAGGGACCATGGCGTCTAGCCCCTGGACTCCGCAAAACTTCCTTTTGCGCTTTCCAAAAACCTTGTGCGCTTTCCCCTTTGGCCCAAATAAAGTGTTCTCGTACCCAAACATTTCGGGAAACATCCGGAACCCCTTCTGGTGAATTCCGAAACCCTTCTGGTGACCAAACACTATTATCCCATATATCAAACTTTATCTCCGGACCATTCCGGAGTTCCTCGTCATGTCCGTGATCTCATCCCGGAATCCGAACAACATTCGGTCACCAACATACATAACTCATATAGTACTATATCGTCAACAAACGTTAAGCGTGCGGACCCTACGGGTTCGAGAACTAAGTAGACATGACCGAGACACCTCTCTGGTCAATAACCAATAGCAGGACCTGGATGCCCATATTGGCTCCTACATATTCTATGAAGATCTTTATCGGTCAGACCGCATAACAACATACAATGTTCCCTTTGTCATCGGTATGTTACTTGCCCGAGATTCGATCGTCGGTATCTCAATACCTAGTTCAATCTCGTTACCGGCAAGTCTCTTTACTCGTTCCGTAATACACCATCCCACAACTAACTCATTAGTTGCAATGCTTCCAAGGCTTATAGTGATGTGCATTGCCGAGTGGGCCCAGAGATACCTCTCCGACAATCGGAGTGACAAATCCTAATCTCGAAATACGCCAACCCAACAAGTACCTTTGGAGACACCTGTAGAGCACCTTTATAATCACCTAGTTACGTTGTGACGTTTGGTGGCACACAAAGTGTTCCTCCGGTAAACGGGAGTTGCATAATCTCATAGTCATAGGAACATGTATAAGTCATGAAGAAAGCAATAGCAACAAACTAAACGATCAAGTGCTAAGCTAACGGAATGGGTCAAGTCAATCACATCATTCTCCTAATGATGTGATCCCGTTAATCAAATGACAACTCATATCTATGGTTAGGAAACATAACCATCTTTGATCAACGAGCTAGTCAAGTAGAGGCATACTAGTGACACTATGTTTGTCTATGTATTCACACATGTATTATGTTTCTGGTTAATACAATTCTAGCATGAATAATAAACATTTATCATGAAATAAGGAAATAAATAATAACTTTATTATTGCCTCTAGGGCATATTTCCTTCAGTTATCCTAGGAATGGACTGGTTAACCACCAACAAGGGACTTATCGACTGCTTCAATCGGACTGTAATTTTTACTCATCATCACGGGAAGACAATAAAAGTTGCAGCTCAAGAAAGGCCAGTATCACGGCAACCAAGGTTGAACAAGGTGGACGTTTTGGAGTTAAGAAAAGTTCCAGTGGTGTGTGAGTTCCTTGACGTATTTCCCGAAGAACTACCAGGCATGCCACCAGACCGGGAAATAGAGTTCATCATTGAACTAGCACCTGGAACCACCCCCATTTACAAGAAGCCCTATAGAATGTCACCCTCCGAGTTGGTAGAATTAAAGAAGCAAATAAAAGAATTACTGGACAAAGGATTTATACGGGCCAGCTCCTCACCTTGGGGTTCACCAGTATTATTTGCCAAGAAAAAGGATGGGACACTGAGATTATGTATAGACTACCGAGCACTCAACATGGTCACCATCAAGAACAAATATCCGATGCCACGGATAAATGATTTATTTGACCAGCTCGCACAAGCCAAAGTTTTCTCAAAAATTGATTTAAGGTCGGGGTATCATCAATTAAAAGTACAGACAGAAGATATCCCTAAGACAGCATTCACCTCCAGATACGGATTATATGAATTTACAGTGATGCCGTTTGGACTGACAAACGCCCCCGCATATTTTGTCCACCTCATGAACAAAGTGTTTATGAAATTTATGGACAAATTTGTTGTGGTGTTCATTGATGATATTCTGGTATACTCTAAGACGCCGGAAGAACATGCTGAGCATCTCAGAATTGTACTGGGAGAATTAAGGAAACATCAATTATACACCAAATTCAGCAAATGTGAATTTTGGTTAAGATAGGTTGGTTTTCTGGGCCACGTATTGACCCAAGAGGGTGTTGCCGTGGACCCCGAAAAAGTCAAGGCCGTACTTGGATGGAAGCCACCACCCAACGTGACAGATGTGCGAAGTTTCCTGGGGATGGCTGGATATTATCGAAGGTTTATTGAGGGGTTCTCCACCCTAGCAAAACCAATGACACAGTCACTCAAGAAGGATAAGAAATTTGTATGGACTGAAGCTTGCGATAAAAGTTTCCAAGAGCTCAAAAGGAAATTAACAATAGCACCAATATTGGTTGTACCAGACATACACAAAAGTTTTGAAGTATATTGTGACGCATCCTGGAAGGGCCTCGGATGCGTACTAATGCAAGAAGGCAAAGTAGTCGCATACGCTTCTCGGCAACTACGAAAGCATGAAGAAAACTATCCTACTCATGACTTGGAATTAGCAGCAGTCATTCATGCACTCAAAGAGTGGAGGCGCTTTTTGCTTGGAAATCGTTGTGAAATATATACGGACCATAAAAGCCTCAAATATATTTCCACACAACCAGAACTCAATTTACGGCAACGGCGCTGGTTAGAATTAGTGAAGGATTATGATGTTGGCATTCACTACCATATAGGAAAGGCGAATGTAGTGGAAGATGCTCTTAGTCGAAACCCCAGCTCGGGCAACGACAGTCTACAGAACTTGAGACCTGAATTTCAGCAGGAGTTCGCTAAACTCAACTTGGTGATGGTCACTGAAGGCAATGTGTCAAATTTGGAAATACAGCCCACCCTAATGGAACAAATTAAGAAGGCTCAGCATGGACACCCCAGCATCGAAGGCATAAAAAGAAAAGTGAATCTGGGCAAGGCCTCAGAATTCGTCATAGACGATGAGGGAATATTATGGTATGGAGACAGACTTTGCGTACCAAATATAGAGGACCTCAAACAGCAAATTCTAGCCGAAGGCCACACCGCTCCATATTCAATCCACCCTGGAGGAACCAAAATGTACAAGGATATTCACGAAAAATTTTGGTGCCACGATATGAAGAGGGATATAGCCACATTCATTGCATGTTGTGATTCATGTCAGTGCATTAAAGCCGAGCACCAAAAACCGGCAGGATTATTACAGCCAAACAGGATACCTGAGTGGAAACGGGACGAGATTGGACTGGATTTTATTGTCGGACTACCTCAGTCACGACACGGAAATGATGCCATATGGGTCATCACAGATAGATTAACTAAGGTGGCACATTTCATCCCAGTAAAGACAACCCACACCACTCAGAACCTTGCCAAACTTTATCTCTCCCGTATAGTTTGTGTGCATGGAATTCCAAAGACCATAATATCTGACAGAGGCACTCAATTCATCTCTAGATTTTGGGATCATTTACAACAAGCTCTGGGAACTCAACTAGTATTCAGTACAGCATACCACCCCAGACTGGAAGGCAAACTGAATGTGTGAACCAAATTCTAGAGGACATGCTAAGAGCATGTGTTCTCACCTACGGAACCAGTTGGGAAGAAAGCTTGCCGTATGCCGAGTTCGCATGCAACAACAGTTGCCAAGACAGTCTACAAATGGCACCTTTTGAAGCGTTGTATGGGCGAAGATGTTGTACCCCATTAAATTGGTCGGAAACAGGAGATAGTCGTATCTTCGGCCCAGACATGCTCAAGGAAGCTGAAGAGAAAGTTAGACTAATCAGGGATCGACTCAAGACACCCCAGAGCCGAAAAAAGAGTTATTACGATCAAAAACATCGAAAAGTCAGCTTTGAACCCGGTGATTATGTGTATCTACGAGTATCTCCTATGAGGGGCCTACAATGATTGAAAGTTAAAGGAAAGCTAGCACCACGGTTTATTGGACCCTTCTGTGTGGTTGCACGAAAAGGCACAGTGGCCTACCAGCTAGACCTACCCAAAGAACTGTCAGACGTCCACGACATGTTCCATGTCTCACAGTTGAGGAAATGTGTAAGCAACCCAGAAAAGCATGTATCTCATGAGAACATTGACATGCAACCAGACCTCACCTACGCGGAACGTCCAATAAAAATATTGGAGGAATCCGAAAGGAGGACCCGTCAGAAAACAATTAAGTTTTTCAAGGTTCAGTGGAGCAATCACACCGAGGATGAAGCAACATGGGAAAGAGAAGATTTTCTTCGGACGGAGTACCCACACCAATTTGAGGATCAGCTGAAATCTCGGGGATGAGATTTTTCCTAAGGGGGTAGGTGTTGTAACACTCCAAAAAATTTGATTTGGTTTTTATCAAATTCTTTCTTTAAGTGAAAGGAGGTCATTTAAAAAAAATTCTAAGGGACTCTCCTTCTAAAAATTTTCATTTGTGACAAATATTTTTTGGGGGGTTCTTCCAAATCTTGATCTTTGGTCTTAAGGGTTTTTCATCTTATGTTGGCTCAACGCAAATAACTTTGGAGGGTTTTTACAAATCATTTCCATTAAAAAGAATTCCTATAAAATTATGGATTACTTCTTTCCATTTAAAAATTTCTCTTTTGCCATGGCCTATGTAGAATATTTTCCTTCCAAAACCCACCTCCCCACTCTGGATCAAGCCAAGCATCCTATTCCAGCAAGTCTCAACCTCTTTTAAATTTTATTTCTATTTATTTTATCCTCAAGATCATTTTTTGTCATTTATTTGGACTATGGTGGTTTACAAAGGAACTATCAAATTTCCTTTGAATCTTGACCCCAAATAAACTCCTCTGGCTAGTCCTTAGTACCCTCAACCTAGATCCATCAAGATCTGCTAGTCCACAGTTCAAATTTTTCAAAATTTGCCTGCTGCAAGTTTGGACCAGATTTGCCATTTTTGGTGAAATTCATTCTTTTCTTTTTCCTAAAATTCTGAGATAATTCAGGAAGTCTCCAGATGCATCAAGAGATCACCTCACCAAGTCTCAGCTCAAGAAAAATCTTCCACATGCTCAAATCATTTCGTCGAATAGTTGGTGTGCACTGTTTCTGTTCAAATTTAGATTTCAGAGTTTCAATTTCAGAGACAGTGTCAATTTCGTCAGTCCACATCGTCAATCTCGCCAGTGCACGCGTTGGCGCCTTGCTCCCTGCTCCTCCTTCTTATCCAGTGCGCCGCATGGTCGTTTGGACGGGCGCAAGCATCGGTGGCGACGTGCCTCGCCAGCGCCAGTGTCTTCCGCGGTGGCAGAACCGCCCGTGGCGGTCAGCAGGGACCAGCCCTGTCATACGATGCCATCCAGCACCGCCCACACCACCAGGAGCCTCCGCGTGGCTGTCCTTTCCCCTTGTGCGTGTTGTAGAGCCATCGCCGTGGCCTGAGAGGCGCAGAGCGCGCTCTCTGCCGCCGACGAGCCCATGAGGCCGTTCCGTCGAAACCACAAACAATTCCCCTACATATAACTAAAGAATTTCTAGACTCAACATCGACCAGTTTGGCTTGGAGAACCTACAGGCAGTCCGGCTCTGATGCCAATGCTGTCAGGACCCCGACTCGATGTCACATCGATCTAGCCGGTAACACCTCATATCACTTTGCGGCCTCACGCACGGTATCCCCACGGGTGTCGCCTTACCTTTGCCCGGGACCGTTTGCGCATTTTGGCTCACGTATATGATAGTGTCGCTAGCATCCATATGATAAAGAGCCCGGGCTGACATGACTAGTCGTAAACCCAAAGTGGCACAGACTTACAGGGACAGGCATCCATGACCCAGCTTCGAACGTGTCGGTCATCAGCAAGTGGGTCCGGGCTGTAGCACTGGGCTAGCAGGACTCCGGTAAACCGGGCTGTAGCGGGCTAACAGGACTCCGGTACTCAATGCGTGACATTTCCCCGAAGGGACAGACACAGGAACGAAGAAGGACACATGCCGGCCAGCCTAAGTGTTCCAGAGCAGTAGCAAGCTACCATGGCTCAGCGGTAACACTAGGAGACATTTCCCGGTAAGAGAGGCTACTGAAGATAAACAACTAGGTAGTCAGATCCCACACATACCAAGCATTTCAATCATACACACAATATGCTCGATATGTGCAAATACAACGAAGCATCACAACATGACTCTATGACACAAGTACTTTATTTAAGGCTCAGGGAGCCATACATAACATACACAAAGGTACGGGTCTCACGACCCAACATTCAAGTCATACAGTCATACAAACCAGCAGCGGAAGTAACTTGTCTGAGTACAGACAACTAGTAAAATAAAAGAGGCTTGGAAAGCCTAGCTATACTACATGGTCCTTCATAAGCTCAGGATCACCACCTGGGCCTTCAGCCTACTCGTTGATGTCAACGTCTACGTAGAACCCATCAGAAGGGGTTGCAGCGTCTTCTGTAAAATGTAAATTATAGCAACATGAGTACAAAGGTACTCAGCAAGACTTACATCAGATCCTACATACATGCACATTGTCAAGAAGGGTTGGTGGAGTTATTGCAGCAAGCCAGCTTTGACTCTTGGCTAGACTATCCTACGATACTTCAACTTGAAATGGTTTTGCGCACACGAGTCCACTACTCACCACTTCAATACACTACCGAGGATCCGCCTCTGTCTTCCTACGGAAGAGCCATCCTCGGCACTCACACTTATCTTGAGGCTTTTAGTAGTTTCCATTTACTTGTCTATGAACTGTATAGGCAACCAAGTAGTCCTTTACCGCGGACGCGGCTATTCGAATAGATCATGTTAACCCTGCAGGGGTGTACTTCTTCATACACGCTCTCACCACTTACCGTCGTTTACACGACATGTACTCGGCAACCTTCAAGCGGAAGCCCAACGTGGGTGTCGGCCACGACCTACCTAACCACCTAAGCCTCCAGTCCAGGTTTATCGCCTATCCAGGTTCCATCCGCAGGGAGTCCGGCCGAGGTTTCCCATACTGCCCCGAACAATGTGAACAGGGTTCCCGAGATACCTAACGGGTATTCGGTACACCCGGCCACGTACCTACCGCATCACAGCCCACCCCTACGGTCAGCGCTGTCCACGGCCTCCAGTAGGCTACAAACACCAGAACTACTTGCAACTCCTGGACGGAGAACTAGGGTGAATAAGAAGCCGAGAGGGTCCATTGGTTTCGGGCCCAATGCATGGTAGTAGCTGATTCTTAAATCACACATACAGATCTCAGTGCTTAAGGTCGGCTTCAATGAAACAACCCACCATGTACTCCTACATGGCCTCTCATCGATACCTTTACCAAATCGTGTTCACCACACCACTCTCATTACCGACATAATCATTTCACTCTAGCCCATCACCCAGATGAACCAGACCTGACACGACTCTAAGCATAGCAGGCATAGCAAGGTAGGAACAACACATACATATGGCTCAATCAACTCCTACACATGCTAGTGGGTTTCATCTAGTTACTGTGGCAATGACAGGTCATGCAGAGGAAATGGGTTCAACTACTGTAGCACACAGCAGTTTGAAACGCGTTGTCTTAATGCAGTAAAAGAGAGCAGGAGCAAGAACATGGGATTGTATCGATATGATCAAATGGTTGGTTGCTTGCCTGATGGTTCGATGCACTGATACGGTTCTTCGTTAGGGTAATCACGGTACTCCTCGGAGGCAGAACCTGTCGCAAAGGACATCGATACACAACCATCACCAAACAATGTGCAACAATATGATGCATGCATGAAATATGGCAATATGAGTGTGTTGGGCTAATGCAACTAAAACCAGAAGGGTTTGAACAAATTTGAATCAAAGATTCAAATTTCAAACTCAAACATGGCCTTTTAAAGTGCTTTTCCTTGTTCTGCTTAAAACATCAATTTAACTTGTTTAGTCATGCATGAAAATAGTACAGATGGATAGATTGGATTTTTCTGATCATTTTTCATATATAATTTGTCTAATTTGGAGTTACAGAATAAAAGTTATGAATTTTTGAAGTTTAAATAATATTCTGGAATTTCCTGATTTAATTTAAATCCAGAAATATAAATATTGCGCCAGCATGACGTCAGCATGACGTCAGCGGTCAACTGCGGCTGGCTGGGGTCAAACCTGACGTGTGGGGTCCACACGTCAGTGACAGGGGGGTTTAACAGGGTTAATTTAATCCTAATTAGGAATTAGTGGCGCTGGGGCCCACTGGTCAGTGTCAGGGGGGTAGTTAGTTTAACTAATTCGGTTAGTGCTAATACTAATTAGCTAACAGGGCTGGGCCCACCTGTCATGGACACAGGGGGGGTCCTGCCGTGGTCAAGGTGGGTCAAACCCACCGGCGACATGACGCCGGCGAGGCCCGAGACGGCGGCGCGATGCGGAAACGCGCTACAGGGCACGGGCGAGGCCGTGCTTGGGCTCGTTGGAGAGCCCTTGCTCCCGCGCGTCGAACGGTGGTGGTGGCCGTGCCTGTGGTGGCCGGTACCGACGACGGCGAGCTCGTGAGCGGCGGCCGGAGTTCGGCCAACGGCGGGTTAGGCGATGCAGGGCGCTAGGGGAGGCGTTGGTGCGTGCTACGTGCTCCTGGTGAGGTGTGGAGCACGATGGTGTGCTCGGCTTCGAGCTACAACGGCTCCAGCCACGGCGGCGACGAGGCACGGTGGCGGCGAGCTTCGGAGCTCAAGGGGACGGCAACTACAGGATGCTAGGGACGACGGGGCAAGGGGGAATCGGGTCAGTGGCTCACCGCGGAGCTGCAGGGATGGTTAGCGGGCTCGGGGACGTCCGGTAGCTCTCGATTCGACGGCGACGATCTCCGGTGGCCGAGGAGGGGAACGGCGACGTGGGCGGCGATGCAGGGCTTCCGGAGGGGCTTGGCTTGGTGGGGAGGAAGAGGGGGTCGCGGCGGAGCTCCTGAGCTCAGCGGAGGGGCGAGGGGTGGCCGGTGACGGCTGCTATGGCGAACGGCGGCGATGGTGGTGTTCGGCCGTGAGAGAGAGAGCGAGGGAGAGGAGGGGAAGAACCGAGGGAGAGTGAGAGAGAGCAGGGGAGGGCGTGGCGCCGTCCGGGGCATCGAGACGAGGAGGGGAGGGGCAGGCAGGCAGGCGAGCAGGTGGCGTGGCGCGGTGGCGCGCGCGCGCGCCGGCCACACTCCCCTCCCTCTGTCGAGGACGAAGACGACAGAGGAGGGAGGCGGGCTGGGCCGCCTGCTGGCTGGGCCGGCCAGCTGGCTGGGCTGCACAGGGAGGAGCCCAGGTAAGCTTCTCCTTTTTATTTATTTCTGTTTTCTAATTTCTGACATTTGTTTTGATTTAAATAAAATATTAAATCATTTTATAACCTTATGCCAATTTTTGCAGGAGCTAGATATATTATTCCAGAGCTCCCCAACAGGTGGCATAATTTTTGGACATATATTAATATATATAACTAATATATTTCCAATGCAAATATTTATGCATTAATTCCAAATGCCCAAAATAAATACCTATGAGCTCTTAAAAATATTGGTTTGATTTTTATCTCTGTCCAATATTTTCAGAGAGCAACATGAGCATTTTCTTGGACCTTTTTGGAGAAATTTTTATTTGGATCATTTTCAGAAATGATTCTGAGGGTTTCACAAATCCCCATTTCAAGTTAAATGGAATTTTAGACATGATGCACACACTCTGATGCATGACTAGCTAGGGTGTGACAACTCACCCCCACTCAAAAGAATCTCGTCCCGAGATTTGGGTTCCTCCGGGAAGAAGGCGGGATACTCGAGTCGAAGACGATCCTCCCTTTCCCAAGTTGCTTCATCCTCAGAATGGTGCGACCATCGTACTTTGAGAAACTTGATATTATGACGTCGGGTGGTACGTTCGGTTTGATCGAGAATACGAATGGGGTACTCTCGATATGTAAGATTATCTTGGAGATCAAGCGTTTCGTGGTCCACTCCACGGATAGGATCCGAGAAGCAACGCGTGAGTTGAGAAACGTGGAAGACATCGTGGACTCTGGAGAGGTGCGGAGGTAGTTCCAACTGGTAGGCAACTTCTCCTCGTTTGGCGAGAATGCGAAAAGGTCCAATGTAACGAGGAGCCAATTTGCCTTTGATACCGAAACGATGGGTTCCCTTCAGAGGGGTGACCCGAAGATAAGCCTTCTCGTCAACCTCGAAAGTCATAGCCTTATGTTTTCGGTCATATTGACTCTTTTGACGAGATTGGGCTGTTTTCAACTTTTCACGAACGATGCGAACTTGTTCTTCTGCTTCTTGAATCATATCCAGGCCAAAGAATTGTCTTTCCCCGGTCTCTGACCAGTTAAGGGGTGTTCGACACCGTCGTCCATAGAGAACTTCAAAAGGGGCTTTACCCAAGCTAGACTGATAGCTGTTGTTGTAAGCGAATTCGGCAAATGGAAGGCACTTCTCCCAGTCCATTCCGAATGAGATAACAGAGGCTCGAAGCATGTCTTCTAGAATCTGGTTGACGCGTTCCACTTGACCACTCGACTGAGGGTGGAAGGCGGTGCTAAAGGAGAGACGGGTTCCCATAGCATTTTGGAAATTTTCCCAAAATCGAGAGGTGAAAAGACTTCCTCGATCCGAGTTGATTTCCAAAGGAACACCATGGAGGGACACTATTCGGGAGATGTATAAGTCTGCCAGCTGACTAGCGGTTATACTCTCACAAACAGGTAGGAAATGGGCTACTTTGGAAAGACGATCGACAACGACGAAGATAGCATTATTCCCTCTCTTGGTTCTGGGAAAACCGGTAATGAAATCCATACCAATTTTATCCCATTTCCATTCAGGAATAGCTAAGGGTTGAAGGGTGCCAGCAGGCCGTTGATGCTCTGCTTTTACACGACGATAGACGTCGCAATTAGCAATATACTGAGCAATTTCTCTCTTCATCCTAGTCCACCAGAACCTCTGGCGTCGGTCCTGATACATCTTAGTACTACTGGGATGAATGGTGAGAGGAGATTCATGAGCTTCCTTAAGGATCAATCGCCTCAGGTTTCGCACTTTGGGAACCACTAGTCGATTCCCGAAGTATACGACCCCTTGATCATTAATGTAGAAGCAATTCACAAATCCTTTCTGGATGTTTCTCTTGATGCGGGAAATTCCCGGATCTACCTTCTGTGCTTTGATAATCTGATCCGTAAGGGTAGGTTTTGCCACCAAGGTGGAAAGAAAACCTTGAGGTACAATGTGAAGGTTAAGCTTCCGAAATTCCTCATGGAGAAGCGGTTGACTTTGTTGTAACATCAGGTTGTTACAATAAGATTTACAACTTAGCGCATCAGCCATGACGTTGGCTTTCCCTGGGGTGTAGGTTATTCCTAAGTCGAAGTCTGTGATCAACTCAACCCAACGTCTCTGCCTGAGATTCAGATCCGGTTGGGTGAAAATGTACTTCAGACTTTGGTGATCAGTGAATATTTCGCAACGATTACCGAGGAGGTAATGTCGCCAGGTCTTAAGTGCATAGACTACGGCTGCAAGCTCTAGATCATGAGTAGGATAATTCTCCTCATGTGGGTGCAATTGTCGTGAAGCGTAAGCAATTACGTGTCGATCTTGCATGAGAATGCAACCTAGTCCTTGTCGCGAGGCGTCGCAGTAGATAACAAAGTCCTTGGAGAAGTCTGGCGGTACCAGTACGGGAGCAGAAGTCAGGCGTCTTTTCAGTTCCTGAAAGCTGTGCTCACATTGTGGAGTCCACTCGAACTTCTTATCTTTCTTGAGGAGTTCGGTTAGAGGTTTAGCAACCTTGGAGAAATTCTCGACAAAGCGACGACAATAGCTCGCTAAGCCCAGAAAACTCCGAACTTGCTTGACCGATTCAGGTGGAGTCCAATTAAGGACGGCTTGAACTCGCTCAGGGTTAATAGCAATACCTTTACCAGATATTACATGACCCAGATAGGTCACTTCTGACAACCAGAATTCACATTTAGAAAATTTGGCATAAAGGCGATGCTCTCGAAGTTTCTTCAACACTAGCCTTAGATGTTCGGCATGTTCTTCCTTGTTCTTGGAGTAGATGAGTATATCATCGAGGTAAACCACGACGAATTTATCCAAATACTCCATGAAGATTGAGTTCATTAACCGAGAGAAGGTGGCTGGAGCGTTGGTTAAGCCGAAGGACATGACGGTGTACTCGTACTGGCCATAACGAGTAACAAAGGCCGTTTTAGGAATGTCCCCATTTCTGATTTTGATTTGATGGTAGCCCAACCTCAAATCCATCTTGGAGAAGACTGAGGATCCAGCGAGCTGATCATAAAGGTCATTGATCCTGGGGAGCGGATATTTGTTCTTGATTGTGACCAAATTGACAGGTCGGTAATCTACAACCATCCGGTCCGTACCATCCTTCTTCTTGACGAATAGGACGGGGCAAGCCCACGGAGATGAGCTAGGTCGGATGAAACCCTTTTTAAAGGACTCATCGAGTTGTTTCTTAAGCTCGGCTAGTTCTAGGGGTGCCATCTTATAAGGTCTTCTAGCAATCAGAACGGTTCCTGGAATGAGGTCTATTACGAACTCAACATCCCTGTCAGGTGGAACACCTGGCAATTCCTCTGGAAAGACATCCGGGAAGTCACGGACTACCGGCACGTCCTCAAGGTCTGGCAAAGGGCTGGCGTTAAGAGAATATAATTGTCGCTTGGCTATTTGGGTCAAGACATTGACTATCTTCCCCGAAGGATGGGTGAGTTGAACAGTCCTAGAGAAGCAATCAATTTTGGCTTGATGAGCTGACATCCAGTCCATACCCAGAATGATATTAATATCTGAAGATTTAAGGGCTATCAAAGATGCAAGAAAAACAAGTCTGTCGACTTGGATTTCATTTCCATAACTTACCCTAGAGGTCTGCCATCTAGACCCGGGAGTAGAAATTTCCATAGTGGATGGCATGTCACAGAATGCGGTGTTATGCAAACGAGCATAGTTCTCGGATATAAATGAATGAGAGGCTCCTGTATCGAAAAGAACAGATGCCGGGTGGCAATTAACAAGAAGCGTACCGAGAACGACGTTGGGATCCTCTTGAGCTTCTTCGGCCGAGATACAGTTGACATGGCCACGTGAAGCGGTGGCCGGCTTGGCGTGGAACACTTTCCCTGTCGGCTTGCCACGGCCAACGGCTTTAGCAGATTGGTTGGGGTTGGTCTGGGGACACTCACGCATATAGTGGCCAGATTCCCCACACTTGAAACAAGTTACGGAACTGGTACGTGGAGGAGCATTGTTGGTTGGACCCCCATAGGGCTTGGCCGGTGCAGACTGTTGAACGAGGCGAGGCGCCTGGAAGGATGGCCTCGGTGTGAACCTGGGTGGCAGGGCGGTGTTGGGTACCCACACGCGGCGCTTCTGAGGACCAACACCGGATGAGGAACCCATATCACGGCCATGCTTGTGTGTTGCGTCATAGTCAGTCTGACCAGTTTCAGCACTGATGGCTTTGTTGATAAGTTTCTAAAAAGATGTGCACTCATGCAGACGGAGGTCACGACGAAGCTCAGGACTAAGGCCCTTACGGAACCTTGCTTGCTTCTTGGCATCAGTAGACACCTCCTCAGTTGCATATCGTGCGAGATTACCAAACTCCCTGCTGTAAGCATCCACAGAAAGTCGGCCTTGGGTGAAACTGCAAAATTCCTCACGTTTACGGTCCATGAGACCCTCCGAAATGTGATGTTCACGGAAAGCCTCGCTGAACTCAGCCCAAGTAGTGACATGGCCCGCTGGGCGCATAGCTCCATAATTCTCCCACCATAGACTGGCGGGGCCTTCAAGATGATATGCAGCAAAGGTGACCTTGTCAGCCTCCGCTACCAGTGCGGAACGCAGTTTGTGAGCGATACTGCGAAGCCAGTCATCAGCGTCGAGAGGCTCGACGGAGTGGTGGAACGTGGGTGGATGTAATTTGATAAAATCACTGAGTGACACCACGTTAGTCCTCTGATGGTGTGCCGTGTTCTGTTCAAGACGCTCCAACAAACGGTTGGTCTCCCGCTTGTTTCTCTCAGCTTCTATCATAACCTCGGCTAGTGAAGGAGGATGAGGCAGATTTGCATCCCTGACTTCACTGCCTTCGGCCTGCTCTTGAGGAGCAGGGTTAGCGCGCGTGTTGACCATCCTAGGTAAACAAGACAATGATTTAGTCAGGATGATAAAATTCCAACATAGGATACAAAATGTAAGGAATAACTCGGAATGCAAGATGATCATCCGTATGACATGGTAGATACAGAAACTGCTTCTTTTATTCCATCATCATACACACCATACAGGGTTTAGTACAAGACCAAACAAAGTACTATTACGGTGAAAAGAGGATTACATCTCATCGGAGGCATCCCAAGATCCTATACATTATTTTTCTACATCTCCGGAAAGAGCACAAACTAGGTCATATCCCACGATCACGCGGGACGATAGACGACACAGCTAGAGCAAACTAGCGATACTACCACTAGCTCAGACTGATCCGTAGTAGTCTTCGTAAAAGTCACCTCCATAGCTTGGAAGCTCAACATGATCATCCGGAAACAGACGATCTCGCAGAGCTTGTGGACCATAGGGGCTAGGATGAGGTCTTGGACCAACAGACGGTGGCCTGCGGGGACCGCGAGGTGGGGTGATGCCTCCTACATCACGCCAACCCATCACGTCTGGCAGAGCAGATCTCACAGGATAGAGATCGCGCATATCTGAATATCCAGCTTGCACCGCCGGTGCGAACCGAGTCAAAGTGGCCCAGTGGTCAGCACGGGTATTGAAGAGCTCTAACCTCAAGGCCTGATTTTCACGGTCCTTATCCTCGAGCATCTCCGCAGTGGTGCGAGTCCGTGAATCCTCCTGGGTGGGGTCAGCATAGATAGCCTGGAGATACCCTTGTGCTCCCGGAAGTGATCCTGGCATATACCGGAAATCAGAGTCCCGAAATAGACCAGATCTGACTCGCATAATGGTCATCATAGAGTAGGCGGCGTCCTGCACAGACATCTCAATAGTAACCCCGAGTCCATAGGAGCAGTGAAGGGGCTCGGTGGATCCAGGATAAGATGGAAATATCCTGACAGTGCAGAGATACTGGCTTTGATTAAAGTCCCGAAATTGCTCTTCGACCGTGTACTCAGGATACCAGCGGTATCCAGCCTCAGTCATTACCCTGACCAACTTGGCAGTATGGCCGGGTACATCTAGGCATCGAGTCAGGCGAACCACTTGATTGAGGTCGCGAGTGGCCATCTGAAAGCACAATCATAATGCAAAGGCATTAGAATTTCTAGCAAAATTTCGGCAGCATAACAGCTGTAAATGCTCAAGAATGATTTTGAGACATTTGACAAAGGATTTCATACACACTCAACATCATCATATCAAAGTTCTGAGACCATCCTAGCAACATAATGTGGTAAAAGAACTGAACTAGGCTTGTATCCATCATACCTATAAGGTACTACTGATTAGTAACACGTGATCCTGATAGAGAGAATAGATCCTAATTCCTTAACCCCCGGTGGAAGAATGGACTGACTCAGATCAGAATGTCATAAGATAAAGGAGTAAAAAGAGCCTTACGTTCCAACCCACAAACAATTCCCCTACATATAACTAAAGAATTTCTAGACTCAACATCGACCAGTTTGGCTTGGAGAACCTACAGGCAGTCCGGCTCTGATGCCAACGCTGTCAGGACCCCGACTCGATGTCACATCGATCTAGCCGGTAACACCTCATATCACTTTGCGGCCTCACGCACGGTATCCCCACGGGTGTCGCCTTACCTTTGCCCGGGACCGTTTGCGCATTTTGGCTCACGTATATGATAGTGTCGCTAGCATCCATATGATAAAGAGCCCGGGCTGACATGACTAGTCGTAAACCCAAAGTGGCACAGACTTACAGGGACAGGCATCCATGACCCAGCTTCAAACGTGTCGGTCATCAGCAAGTGGGTCCGGGCTGTAGCACTGGGCTAGCAGGACTCCGGTAAACCGGGCTGTAGCGGGCTAACAGGACTCCGGTACTCAATGCGTGACATTTCCCCAAAGGGACAGACACAGGAACGAAGAAGGACACATGCCGGCCAGCCTAAGTGTTCCAGAGCAGTAGCAAGCTACCATGGCTCAGCGGTAACACTAGGAGACATTTCCCGGTAAGAGAGGCTACTAAAGATAAACAACTAGATAGTCAGATCCCACACATACCAAGCATTTCAATCATACACACAATATGCTCGATATGTGCAAATACAACGAAGCATCACAACATGACTCTACGACACCAGTACTTTATTTAAGGCTCAGGGAGCCATACATATCATACACAAAGGTACGGGTCACACGACCCAGCATTCAAGTCATACAGTCATACAAACCAGCAGCGGAAGTACATTGTCTGAGTACAGACAACTAGTAAAATAAAAGAGGCTTGGAAAGCCTAGCTATACTACGTGGTCCTTCACAAGCTCAGGGTCACCACCTGGGCCTTTAGCCTACTCGTTGATGTCAATGTCTACATAGAACCCATCAGAAAGGGTTGCAGCGTCTTCTGTAAAAATGTAAATTATAGCAACATGAGTACAAGGGTACTCAGCAAGACTTACATCAGATCCTACATACATGCATATTATCAAGAAGGGTTGGTGGAGTTATTGCAGCAAGCCAGCTTTGACTTTTGGCTAGACTATCCTACGATACTTCAACTTGAAATGGTTTTGCGCACACGAGTCCACTACTCACCAATTCAATACACTACCGAGGATCCGCCTCCGTCTTCCTACGGAAGAGCCATCCTCGGCACTCACACTTATCTTGAGGCTTTTAGTAGTTTCCATTTACTTGTCTATGAACTGTATAGGCAACCAAGTAGTCCTTTACCGCGGACGCGGCTATTCGAATAGATCATGTTAACCCTGCAGGGGTGTACTTCTTCATACACGCTCCCACCACTTACCGTCGTTTACACGACATGTACTCGGCAACCTTCAAGCGGAAGCCCAACATGGGTGTCGGCCACGACCTACCTAATCACCTAAGCCTCCAGTCCAGGTTTATCGCCTATTCAGGTTCCATCCGCAGGGAGTCCGGCCGAGGTTTCCCATACGGCCCCGAACGATGTGAACAGGGTTCCCGAGATACCTAACGGGTATTCGGTACACCCGGCCACGTACCTACCGCATCATAGCCCACCCCTACGGTCAGTGCTGGCCACGGCCTCCAGTAGGCTACAAACACCAGAAACTACTTGCAACTCCTGGACGGAGAACTAGGGTGAATAAGAAGCCGAGAGGGTCCATTGGTTTCGGGCCCAATGCATGGTAGTAGCTGATTCTTAAATCACACATATAGATCTCAGTGCTTAAGGTCGGCTTCAATGAAACAACCCACCATGTACTCCTACATGGCCTCTCATCGATACCTTTACCAAATCGTGTTCACCACACCACTCTCATTACCGACATAATCATTTCACTCTAGCCCATCACCCAGATGAACCAGACCTGACACGACTCTAAGCATAGCAGGCATAGCAAGGTAGGAACAACACATACATATGGCTCAATCAACTCCTACACATGCTAGTGGGTTTCATCTAGTTACTATGGCAATGACAGGTCATGCAGAGGAAATGGGTTCAACTACCGTAGCACACAGCAGTTTGAATCGCGTTGTCTTAATGCAGTAAAAGAGAGCAGGAGCGAGAACATGGGATTGTATCGATATGATCAAATGGTTGGTTGCTTGCCTGATGGTTCGATGCACGGATACGGTTCTTCGTTAGGGTAGTCACGGTACTCCTCGGGGACAGATCCTGTCGTAAAGGATAACGATACACAGGCATCACCAAACAATGTGCAACAATATGATGCATGCATGAAACATGGCAATATGAGTGTGTTGGGCTAATGCAACTAAAGCTACCAACGCTGTCAGGACCCCGACTCGATGTCACATCGATCTAGCTGGTAACACCTCATATCACTTTGCGGCCTCACGCACGGTATCCCCACGGGTGTCGTCTTACCTTTTCCCGGGACCGTTTGCGCCTTTTGGCTCGCGTATATGAAAGTGTCGCTAGCATCCATATGATAAAGAGCCCGGGCTGACATGACTAGTCGTAAACCCAAAGTGGCACAGACTTACAGGGACAGGCATCCATGACCCAGCTTCGAACGTGTCGGTCATCAGCAGGTGGGTCCGGGCTGTAGCACTGGGCTAGCAGGACTCCGGTAAACCGGGCTGTAGCGGGCTAACAGGACTCCGGTACTCAAAGCGTGACATTTCCCCGAAGGGACAGACACAGGAACGAAGAAGGACACATGCCGGCCAGCCTAAGTGTTCCAGAGCAGTAGCAAGCTACCATGGCTCAGCGGTAACACTAGGAGACATTTCCCGGTAAGAGAGGCTACTAAAGATAAACAACTAGATAGTCAGATCCCACACATACCAAGCATTTCAATCATACACACAATATGCTCGATATGTGCAAATACAACGAAGCATCACAACATGACTCTACGACACCAGTACTTTATTTAAGGCTCAGGGAGCCATACATATCATACACAAAGGTACGGGTCACACGACCCAGCATTCAAGTCATACAGTCATACAAACCAGCAGCGGAAGTACATTGTCTGAGTACAGACAACTAGTAAAATAAAAGAGGCTTGGAAAGCCTAGCTATACTACGTGGTCCTTCACAAGCTCAGGGTCACCACCTGGGCCTTTAGCCTACTCGTTGATGTCAATGTCTACATAGAACCCATCAGAAAGGGTTGCAGCGTCTTCTGTAAAAATGTAAATTATAGCAACATGAGTACAAGGGTACTCAGCAAGACTTACATCAGATCCTACATACATGCATATTATCAAGAAGGGTTGGTGGAGTTATTGCAGCAAGCCAGCTTTGACTTTTGGCTAGACTATCCTACGATACTTCAACTTGAAATGGTTTTGCGCACACGAGTCCACTACTCACCAATTCAATACACTACCGAGGATCCGCCTCCGTCTTCCTACGGAAGAGCCATCCTCGGCACTCACACTTATCTTGAGGCTTTTAGTAGTTTCCATTTACTTGTCTATGAACTGTATAGGCAACCAAGTAGTCCTTTACCGCGGACGCGGCTATTCGAATAGATCATGTTAACCCTGCAGGGGTGTACTTCTTCATACACGCTCCCACCACTTACCGTCGTTTACACGACATGTACTCGGCAACCTTCAAGCGGAAGCCCAACGTGGGTGTCGGCCACGACCTACCTAATCACCTAATCCTCCAGTCCAGGTTTATCGCCTATTCAGGTTCCATCCGCAGGGAGTCCGGCCGAGGTTTCCCATACGGCCCCGAACGATGTGAATAGGGTTCCCGAGATACCTAACGGGTATTCGGTACACCCGGCCACATACCTACCGCATCACAGCCCACCCCTACGGTCAGCGCTGTCCACGGCCTCCAGTAGGCTACAAACACCAGAAACTACTTGCAACTCCTGGACGGAGAACTAGGGTGAATAAGAAGCCGAGAGGGTCCATTGGTTTCGGGCCCAATGCATGGTAGTAGCTGATTCTTAAATCACACATACAGATCTCAGTGCTTAAGGTCGGCTTCAATGAAACAACCCACCATGTACTCCTACATGGCCTCTCATCGATACCTTTACCAAATCGTGTTCACCACACCACTCTCATTACCGACATAATCATTTCACTCTAGCCCATCACCCAGATGAACCAGACCTGACACGACTCTAAGCATAGCAAGCATAGCAAGGTAGGAACAACACATACATATGGCTCAATCAACTCCTACACATGCTAGTGGGTTTCATCTAGTTACTGTGGCAATGACAGGTCATGCAGAGGAAGTGGGTTCAACTACCGTAGCACACAGCAGTTTGAAACGCGTTGTCTTAATGCAGTAAAAGAGAGCAGGAGCGAGAACATGGGATTGTATCGATATGATCAAATGGTTGGTTGCTTGCCTGATGGTTCGATGCACTGATACGGTTCTTCGTTAGGGTAATCACGGTACTCCTCGGAGGCAGAACCTGTCGCAAAGGACATCGATACACAACCATCACCAAACAATGTGCAACAATATGATGCATGCATGAAACATGGCAATATGAGTGTGTTGGGCTAATGCAACTAAAACCAGAAGGGTTTGAACAAATTTGAATCAAAGATTCAAATTTCAAACTCAAACATGGCCTTTTAAAGTGCTTTTCCTTGTTCTGCTTAAAACATCAATTTAACTTGTTTAGTCATGCATGAAAATAGTACAGATGGATAGATTGGATTTTTCTGATCATTTTTCATATATAATTTGTCTAATTTGGAGTTACAGAATAAAAGTTATGAATTTTTGAAGTTTAAATAATATTCTGGCATTTCCTGATTTAATTTAAATCCAGAAATATAAATATTGCGCCAGCATGACGTCAGCATGACATCAGCGGTCAACTGCGGCTGGCTGGGGTCAAACCTGACGTGTGGGGTCCACACGTCAGTGACAGGGGGGTTTAACAGGGTTAATTTAATCCTAAATAGGAATTAGTGGCGCTGGGGCCCACTGGTCAGTGTCAGGGGGGTAGTTAGTTTAACTAATTCGGTTAGTGCTAATACTAATTAGCTAACAGGGCTGGGCCCACCTGTCATGGACACAGGGGGGGTCCTGCCGTGGTCAAGGTGGGTCAAACCCACCGGCGACATGACGCCGGCGAGGCCCGAGACGGCGGCGCGATGCGGAAACGCGCTACAGGGCACGGGCGAGGCCGTGCTTGGGCTCGTTGGAGAGCCCTTGCTCCCGCGCGTCGAACGGTGGTGGTGGCCGTGCCTGTGGTGGCCGGTACCGACGACGGCGAGCTCGTGAGCGGCGGCCGGAGTTCGGCCAACGGCGGGTTAGGCGATGCAGGGCGCTAGGGGAGGCGTTGGTGCGTGCTACGTGCTCCTGGTGAGGTGTGGAGCACGATGGTGTGCTCGGCTTCGAGCTACAACGGCTCCAGCCACGGCGGCGACGAGGCACGGTGGCGTCGAGCTTCGGAGCTCAAGGGGACGGCAACTACAGGATGCTAGGGACGACGGGGCAAGGGGGAATCGGGTCAGTGGCTCACCGCGGAGCTGCAGGGATGGTTAGCGGGCTCGGGGACGTCCGGTAGCTCTCGATTCGACGGCGACGATCTCCGGTGGCCGAGGAGGGGAACGGCGACGTGGGCGGCGATGCAGGGCTTCCGGAGGGGCTTGGCTTGGTGGGGAGGAAGAGGGGGTCGCGGCGGAGCTCCTGAGCTCAGCGGAGGGGCGAGGGGTGGCCGGTGACGGCTGCTATGGCGAACGGCGGCGATGGTGGTGTTCGGCCGTGAGAGAGAGAGCGAGGGAGAGGAGGGGAAGAACCGAGGGAGAGTGAGAGAGAGCAGGGGAGGGCGTGGCGTCGTCCGGGGCATCGAGACGAGGAGGGGAGGGGCAGGCAGGCAGGCGAGCAGGTGGCGTGGCGCGGTGGCGCGCGCGCGCGCCGGCCACACTCCCCTCCCTCTGTCGAGGACGAAGACGACAGAGGAGGGAGGCGGGCTGGGCCGCCTGCTGGCTGGGCCGGCCAGCTGGCTGGGCTGCACAGGGAGGAGCCCAGGTAAGCTTCTCCTTTTTATTTATTTCTGTTTTCTAATTTCTGACATTTGTTTTGATTTAAATAAAATATTAAATCATTTTATAACCTTATGCCAATTTTTGCAGGAGCTAGATATATTATTCCAGAGCTCCCCAACAGGTGGCATAATTTTTGGACATATATTAATATATATAACTAATATATTTCCAATGCAAATATTTATGCATTAATTCCAAATGCCCAAAATAAATACCTATGAGCTCTTAAAAATATTGGTTTGATTTTTATCTCTGTCCAATATTTTCAGAGAGCAACATGAGCATTTTCTTGGACCTTTTTGGAGAAATTTTTATTTGGATCATTTTCAGAAATGATTCTGAGGGTTTCACAAATCCCCATTTCAAGTTAAATGGAATTTTAAACATGATGCACACACTCTGATGCATGACTAGCTAGGGTGTGACACCCGCCACTGCCTCGCCGTAATCACTCGCCTGAGTAACCCCGTTCTCGGCAACCGCCTCAGGCTGGCTATAAATGGAGGCCCCGAGCTCGTTCTTGACCCAGCATCTCCCCTCCTCGCCTCAGAACCTCACCACGCTCATCACAAGACCTCGGGAGACCCTTCTTCCCCGACTCCGGCCGCCCCGATCCGCTTCGGGCTCTGGCAATTTTTTCTTTGGTGAGGGCACCCCTGCCTCCCAGACTGTGCCAACAGCCTCCTAGTGCACCCACTCTTCTAAACCGAGCCCCAATATGACGTTTGTAGCCCTGCTCGGCGAGACCCATCACCGCCCGAACCACCGTCCGTCGGAGTGGAGGCCGCCGTCGACGTGGTGCTCGCCGACGACCAACTCCACCACCCACAGACGCGGGAGAGCTCCGCGAGTCCGTAGGTACCATCCCCTCCCCCTACCTCGCCGTGGATCGACGCCGGCGACCACCGCAAGCCTCGGGCGCCGGTGGACTCTGTTTTGAGTTTTAAACCTGACGGGTGGGACCCCCTCGTCAGCCACTCCTCTCTTATTCGAAGCATTATCTGAAAACGCCTTTGGGCAAAGTACGTTTTTCTTTTGGGTTGGCGTATTTCTAACCGAAGTGTTTTCAGTTTTTCTAAACTAGCCCCTGAAAAGTTTCTGTTTCATCACAGATTAGTCCCTGGACTAAAACCTTTATAACTTTTAAACAAAATATGATTTTGAGTTGATTCTTTTTCTGTCATATTTATTTTTCTGTCTAGTTTTTTATCATATTTATTTGAAAAATATTTGGAGAAATTTTTATGCATGCATGGTATTTACATTAGATACCGAAGGAGGTGACGGAACCGCAAACTTCGCCGAGCTAGACTCCGACTACTCCGAAACAGGCACGCATGTTTGAACCTTTGATATGATAAGTGTTTTGCATGTTTGCTTGAGTAGTTTTCTCATGGCATGTTTATATAAGCAATTGTGAATGTTATATTGCATGCAAGGCAAGCTACAAGTGGACTTCGAAATATGATGTGTTCATATGATGGTGATATAACCTGATCATGTGGTGGCATGATAGGTCGTAAGCTGGTATTGTTGAAGCATGCCAGTCTTATGTCAACCGTTTAACTCCAGTAGTATCGTGGATCAAGTCATGTCCCGTTCGTCCTTTTTTTTGTGCCGCCACATGTCTTCTGCAAAGAATGCGGTCTAGTCAGTTGCTAACCTCTTTCCTTGTACACACCAAATAGAGGGGCCGTGATGAGAGTTCCATGGCCCTGGATTAAAGCCCGTCATCCGGTCAGGGGGCATGGGTGTTTCCCGTTGGGACCGAGAGGGGGGCACCCCTTAGAGCGCGCGAATATAAATTTGATCCCATGCTACACGAGGTTGTAGCCTCCCCGTCTCAGAGTTTTTCTTGAACGTTTCCTAGGGTGATCCCTGCCATCAGAGTGTGGAATGGGTGTGTACTGGTTAGATGTGTTTCTTCTAAAACACCGTAAACGGAACTAGTCCTTTGCGACTACTGAAATCCATTGGCTGTGGGTAAAGAGTACAAACTCTGCAGAGTCAAAACCATCCGAGTAACCATGTCCATGATCAAGGACTTTGATCAGCGTATCAGTGTCAGTCTCAGTGTCAGTCTCAGTGACAGTCTCCGGAGGATAAACATGAAACTTAGAGTGGTAATCCCGGCTGAAAGTTATTCCCGTGGACGAACTAACCAGTTTATTATTATGTACTGATTATTTCTTTGGGATGATTTAAATTCATGAGCTACTTGAATTCGAATGATGAAATATAAGCCCTTTATGTGATGTCGCCCAGACGTCTGACTGTGGCATTCTTGTTATTTACTTTTGACATAAGCCCTTTATGTGATGTCGCTCAAACGTCCGACTGTGGCATTCCTGTTATTTGCATTTGATATAAGCCCTTTATGTGATGTCGCTCAGACGTCCGACTATGGCATTCCTGTTATTTGCTTTTGATATAAGCCCTTTATGTGATGTCGCTTAGACGTCCGACTGTGGCATTCTTCTTATTTACTTTTGATATAAGCCCTTTATGTGATGTCGCTCAGACGTCCAATTGTGGTAACCTTGTTATTTACTTTCATTATAAGCCCTTTTCGAGATGTCGCTTAGATGTTCGACTGTGGCACGTACTGTCATTTACATTTCAATGTAAGCCCTTTATGTGGTGTCGCCTTGACGCCCAACTGTGGCATGTTAAGTTATTTTTCCTTTCGAGGCGTCCCTTGAGACACCCAATCGGCCTTCAGTTATTTTATTAGGATTTCGGGAAGACTACCGCCTGACTTCCTTTCATTTATCATGTAGTGCAAATTTATTACCTGAGTGTGCATTACTAATCTGCTCATGTGCATCATGTTTGCATTTGTTATATCTTATGTCCAAACTATCTTGTGAGTACATTCAAAGTACTCATCTGGCTTGTTGATTTGGCCAGATGTTGACGAAGGCGATCTTATGGATGAAGAGTTCGATAGCGAGTCCAACGCCTAGAGGAGTCCCAGTCAGTCCCGTGCGATCCTAGAGTTGGTCACTTGTATTATATACGCTTTCACTACCCTAATAAAATCATCGAGCCTCACTTTGATGCTTGATGAGCTGTAAGATTTGGAGTCATGTCACCCACTTCACTTTGACATACCCACCACCACTTTTATTACGAGTCAGTAGTTATGCCACCATACCCCTCTGTGTCATACCCACCTTTATGTATAATATCGGCGTGTGTTGAGCAGCCTCAGCTCAACCTTGTATAAAACTTCTAGATTTATGTATCAAGAACTTTTCTACCAGTAAGGAGGATTCTTCTATACTAGTCGGATATAATGGTTAGTTTTTCAATAAATTTTTTATTGGAAAACCGGTCATGACATGGGCCTTTTCCGGCGATCTTCCGGAGGGGGATTTGATCGCGGAGGGCTTCTACATCAACACCATAGCCTCTCCGATGATGTGTTAGTAGTTTACCACAGACCTGTAAGTGCATCTAGTGCCCCCTAGTGATTTTGGTGTATTGAAGACTTATAGATTAAAGGACTAATGCATTTGTGAGTGTACACAGGTCTATAAGTCTATGAGGAGTTTGATATTTATAGAGAAAGTCGACCCCTAAAAATGAAGTTCTTCGACTGAAGACTTTAAATCTCTGAAGACTTTCTGAAGACTTTGAAAGTGAAGAAGTTGGTGTGACCTTGAAGACTTGGTATTCATTTGAGGAATATGAAGCGTGAAGACTTTTGTTTTCATAGTTTCATTTTCTCTTTCTTGAGTCATAGGAAACACCGTACTGTTAAAGGGGGTCGAGGAAATACTAAGGAAAACTTTCCATGTGATGCTCAACTCAAAATCCTACATCTACCAATCCCTTCGAGTGAAGCCATTGGAAATCTCATACAGTCCAGTCATATTCTTTAGTGACACAAACGAAGTTCTTCTGGTCTCTGAGGAATTTTTTTGACTGAGGAGTTAGGAATTCGCCAGTGCGGATTTCCTACACAGTGAGGAACATGATAGCCCTGAGGATTTTGCTACTCAAAATTCCGACCGTTGCTGTGCTATGCGCCAGCTGTCCCAAAATATCTATCCACCTAACGGTCATACCATTAAAGGGCATTTATGTCTTATCATGTTGGGCTGCTCCCTAGGCTATAAATAGCCGCCCCCTACAACCACTAGCTGGTTGGCTGCTCCGAGAGAAACTGACACTTGTCATTTGAGAGCAACCCATCCTCCGAGGACTTTCAGCGAAAATCATCGAGTGAGGAAAAACCCAAAACCCAAACACCTTCAAACCCCAAGTGATTGAGCATCATTGAAGAGATTGACCCTGTGTGGATCCGACGCTTGTTACCTTTGAAGATTGTGCTTCTTCCAGACGGTTAGGCATCATGGTCTAGAGCATCCAAGAGGAATTGCGGATCGCCGAGTGACCAAGTTTGTGAAGGTTCGGAAGTCACCTTAAGACTTACCACGAGTTATTGGACGAGGTCTGTGTAACCTTAGTTCAAGGAGAATATGGTGAGGACTTGGTGTCCTGAGCTGCATGCTCAGGACTGGGTGTACGGGACTGTGTGTCCTCGAGTTTAAATACTCAGCCGCTCCAACCAGACGTACAACTGAGACAGCAGTTGGAACTAGTCTACCAAATCATTGTCTTCACCAAGCTTACTGGTTCTATTTCCTCAACTCTTTCATTTCCTCATAACTGTGTTGTGTGCTTGTTCATATCTGTGTTTGAAGACTTTGACTGAAGACTTTCTCAATTTCCTCAGTTCAATTTCTTCAGTCGGTTTGTCTTCATTCTGTGTTATCCTGTGCTTACGCTTCCTGTACTCTGTGCCTGTCTTCATTTCATCATGATGACTATGCTTGTATTCTGTTATGTTTACTTTTGAGTACTTATTCCGCTGCTAGTAGTTCTTCGCTAAGGAATTTCCTCACCGGCAAATTCCTCAGTGAAGAATTTCATAAAAATCGCCTATTCACCCCCCCTCTAGTCGATATAACGCACTTTCAATTAGTATCAGAGCAAGGTACTCCCTTGTTCTGTGTGATTTTGGTTTAACCGCCTTGAGTTTTAGTTATGTCAACCACAGGTATGACGAAAGTGACATGCCCCATCTTTGACGGTCATGAGTATCCCAAGTGGAAGGCCGTGATGAAGAAACGTCTCATGGCGATGAATAGCGAGCTGTGGACCGTCACTGAGATTGGTCTGGCCGATCTGTGCAAGATGGCGGAAGCTTATGACATTCGCAAGTACACTCTTCTCAACCTCACGGCGAAGGATGTCATCTGCTCCAGTCTGTCACAAAATCAGTTCAGGAATATCATGCATCTCGATCATGCGAAGCTCATCTGGGACCGTCTCTCTGAGGTCTATGAAGGTCATCGAACCTGTCATGATCCTTGGTTTGAGGACTTCAAGCAATCTCTCAAAGCGATGACATTCGAACCAGAATCATCATCTTCTGCATCATGCCTTATGGCAAAAGATGCTGAGGTAACTGAATGCTACCTATCTGAGTCTAGTGATGATGAATCTGGTGATGAATTTGGACCCAGCTATGTCAAACTTGCTTCCCTTGCCAATAAACAACAAAGAGCTTTGGAAAAAGTTCACTATATGCTAAATAAGAGCGACGATATGTTGGGTGAAGAAATGGATCAGTCAAAAGCTTTGGCTAAAAGTCTTCAGAGACTTCATACTAAGTATGACACCCTTCAAGATCAACATAACGCTCTCTTATCTGATCATGAGAAGCTTTCTTATGAATTTCTTCAAAGAAAGCAAGACCTTGAGAAGCTAAGAGTGAGTTATGAAGATCTTCAGAAGAAGCGTGATTCATTACTTGCTCAACAAATCAGCGCTTCTCAGGAAGAATTTGTTCCTCCATGTTTGAAATGCATTGAACGTGAATCTGCTAATTCTTCACCTGAATGTTCAAATGCTGCTAATGTTTCAAATTCTTCATGCCTCTACTATCACTAATTCCTCATCTGAGGACATTGCTAGTATCACTGACGATGCAGGGCTGAAGGAATTGTACATGACAGGCATGTACAAAAGCCTCAAAGGGCATCAGACTCTTTGTGATGTGCTTAAAAAGCAGATCCTCAACAGGAACCCTAGGAAAGAGGGTATTGCTTTTGAGAGGAAACTCAATGCTGATGGTACATATTGGAAGCCTGAGCAGTACCCCAAAACTACATGGGTTGCTGCAAAGGGGCCTCCAGTTGATCCGTCTAACTTATCTAGATTTGCATGTGAATCTCCTCGTTCTGATGATGAGTCATTTGACTCAAACTATAAATTGTTCAAAAATCAGAATGGTGAAGTATTTGCTAGATATGTTGGCACTAACTGCAGGAACGGCTCCCCTATGAAGAAAATTTGGGTTCCCAAAAGATGCCTTGAAAATCTTCAGGTGAATGTCATCATGACGCCACCTGTGAAGAATAGGAACCCCAGATCAAATTCTTCATGTGGACCAAATTCTTCATATGAATCCAAGTCCTCATACGGACCAAACTCCTCACATGGATCAAATTCCTCAAAAGGATCAAAGTCCTCATATGAACATCATCATGCTAACCCGTCTATTTTGCAGGGAAGATCTAAGGATTATGGATATGTGCATTATTCTTCAAATTATTATGTCCATAAGTCCTCGAAGAATTTCTCTGCTTACTCTTATGCTTATTTTAACCTCTCTTATGTGAAATGAAATGGACTGGCTTCTATGCCATCCTTCTCGTATGGAGCTCGCAGAATGATGAACTCTTTGCCACCCCTTCAGATGTGGGTGGTGAAGAAAAAGAACTAATCTCTTCTGCAGGGTCAGGTCTCCAGACGTACGTAATCGTCTAAAGAATTTGCTGGAGACCTGAGCATGCCTGATAGGACGCAGGCTAATCATGAAGAAATGAACTTTCATTTCTCACATCCTCATATTGCTTTATCTGTTCTTTTGCTTGATGAAATTGATCTGATGAATTGATGTCATATTCTTCACTGATGAAGTATATGAGTTTGTAAGCTGCACTAATTCATCTGCAAGATGATCAACCCAAAGCCATTGAGTGGGTCCTCGATAGTGGATGTACAAATCACATGACTGGTGACAAGAACCTTTTGATGGATGCTCCATTATCTCTGTCGCATCTAAAGCATATCATCTTTGCTGACAAAGGCAAAAGTCAGGTATTGGGTCTAGGTAAGGTTGCGATCACAAAGGATCGACACATGGATAAAGTCATGCTTGTTGAGTCCCTAGGATAGAACCTTATGTCTGTCTCAATGCTTTGTGATCTTGATATGGTTGTTGTCTTTGGCAAGTACCATTGTGTTGTGGTTATGGAAGCTGACAATTCCAAAGTCTTCGAAGGCTTTAGGAGAGGAGACCTGTATATTGTTGATTTCTCTACAGGACCACAACCAGCCATGTGTCTACTTGCAAAAGCTTCAGAAGGCTGGCTCTGGCATCGATGACTCGGTCATGCAGGCATGAGGAATTTGCACACTCTTGCGAAGAAGAAGCATGTCATTGGCATCGAGAATGTCAAATTCCTCAAGGATCACCTATGCGGAGCCTGTGAAGCTGGGAAGATGACAAAGGCCAAGCATCCAGGGAAGACTATCATGACCACCACTCGCCCATTTGAATTACTTCACATGGATCTCTTTGGTCCTAATCATTATTCTGTTGTTTCAAACGAAGCATCTCAATATGGCTTTGTTATTGTTGATGATTACTCTCGTTACACCTGGGTACACCTTGTTACTTACAAACATGAAGTGCAAGAAGTCTTCAAACGGTTTTCCTCGAGGGCTTCAACCAACTTTGGTGTGAAGATCAAGCACATCAGAAGTGACAATGGCACTGAGTTCAAGAATTCTGGTCTCAATGACTATCTTGACGAACTTGGTATTACTCATGAGTTATCTGCTCCTTATACTCCTCAGCAGAACGGCATCATGGAGCACAAGAACAGGACTCTTGCTGAGATGGCTCGCACTATGCTTGATGAATACAAAACGCCTCGTTGTTTCTGGACTCAGGCAATTGATACTGCGTGCCACATCATCAACAGAGTATATCTTCACAAATTCTTCAAGAAGACTGCCTATGAACTGTTGGAAATATGCCCTAGAGGCAATAATAAAAGCATTATTATTATATTTCCTTGTTCATGATAATTGTCTTTATTCATGCTATAATTGTGTTATCCGGAAATCGTAATACATGTGTGAATAATAGACACCAACATGTCCCTGGTAAGCCTCTAGTTGACTAGCTCGTTGATCAACAGATAGTCATGGTTTCCTGACTATGGACATTGGATGTCATTGATAACAAGATCACATCATTAGGAGAATGATGTGATGGACAAGACCCAATCCTAAACATAGCATAAGATCGTATAGTTCCTTTGCTAGAGTTTTTCCAATGTCAAGTATCCTTTCCTTAGACCATGAGATCGTGTAACTCCCGGATACCGTAGGAGTGCTTTGGGTGTACCAAACGTCACAACGTAACTGGGTGACTATAAAGGTATACTATGGGTATCTCCGAAAGTGTCTGTTGGGTTGACACGGATCAAGACTGGGATTTGTCACTCCGTGTGACGGAGAGGTATCACTGGGCCCACTCGGTAATGCATCATCATTATGAGCTCAAAGTGACCAAGTGTCTGGTCATGGGATCATGCATTGCGGTACGAGTAAAGTGACTTGCCGGTAACGAGATTGAACAAGGTATTGGGATACCGACGATCGAATCTCGGGCAAGTAGCATACCGATTGACAAAGGGAATTGTATACGGGGTTGCTTGAATCCTCGACATCGTGGTTCATCCGATGAGATCATCGAGGAGCATGTGGCAGCCAACATGGGTATCCAGATCCCGCTGTTGGTTATTGACCGGAGAGCGATCTCGGTCATGTCTACATGTCTCCCGAACCAGTAGGGTCTACACACTTAAGGTTCGGTGACGCTAGGGTTGTAGGGATATGTATATGCAGTAACCCGAATGTTGTTCGGAGTCCCGGATGAGATCCCGGACGTCAGGAGGAGTTTCGGAATGGTCCGGAGGTAAAGGATTATATATAGGAAGTGCTATTTCGGCCGTCGGGACAAGTTTTGAGATCACCGGTATTGTACCGGGACCACCGGAAGGGTCCCGGGGGTCCACCGGGTGGGGCCACCTATCCCGGATGGCCCCATGGGCTGAAGTGGGAAGGGATCGAGCCCAAAGTGGGCTGGGGCGCCACTTCCCCTAGGGCCCATGCGCCTAGGGTGGGGGAAACCCTAAAGGGGGGGCGCCCCCTTGCTTGGCCGCTGCCCCCCTAGGAGATTGCATCTCCTAGGGCCGGCGCCCCCCCCCCCTAGGCCCCCCTATATATAGTGGGGGGATGTAGGACCTCTTACCTTTGCCTTTGGTGCCTCCCTCTCCCTCTCCAACACATCCTCCTCCTCCATAGAGCTTGGTGAAGCCCTGCTAGAGTACTGCAGCTCCATCACCACCACGCCGTCGTGCTGCTGCTGGAGCCATCTTCCTCAACCTCTCCTTGCCCCTTGCTGGATCAAGAAGAAGGAGACGTCACGTTGACTGTACGTGTGTTGAACGCGGAGGTGCCGTCCGTTCGGCGCTAGGATCTCCGATGATTTGGATCACGTCGAGTACGACTCCCTCATCCCCGTTCTTTGAACGCTTCCGCTCGCGATCTACAAAGGTATGTAGATGCATCCGATCACTCGTTGTTAGATGAACTCATAGATGGATCTTGGTGAAACCGTAGGAAATTTTTTGTTTTCTGCAACGTTCCCCAACATGAACTCCTCACTGATAAGAAACCCAATGTAAGTTATTTCAAAGTCTTCGGTGCTGAATGTTGGATTAGAGATCCTCATCATAACTCAAAATTTGCACCGAAAGCACATGAAGGTTTTATGCTTGGTTACGGAAAGGACTCGCACACCTACAGAGTCTTCAACAACGTTCTTCACAAGGTTGTTGAAACTGTAGATGTGCGGTTCGATGAAACTAATGGCTCGCAAAGAGAGCACCTACCTACTGTGATAGATGAACCAGCACATGAGGAAACTATCAAGTTCAAGGCTACTGAGGATGTCATTCCCACTGAAGAATCTGCTGAAGAATTCATTCCAGAACATGAACAACATTGAGCTAATGCACCTGAAGAAAATACTGAAGAAAATGGTGCTGAAGAGAATGCTGATCAAATTCTTCAACGGCAACTAGCTCATCCTCGCATTGTAAAAGAAGTGCAAGTTGGAAAGATCATCAATGACATCAAAGCTCCAGGTCCTCTCACACGCTCAAAAGCTTCACATTTATCTAACTTTTGTGGGCACTATGCTTGTCTCTATTACAGATCCCACTAAGGTAGATGAAGCATTTCTGGAGCCTGAGTGGATTCAGGCCATGCAAGAAGAATTACATCAGTTCGAGCTCAACAATGTCTTGGAACTGGTCAAACGCCCAGATCCTCGCAAGCACAATATCATTGGCACAAAATGGATCTACCGCAACAAGCAAGATGAAAATGGCCTTGTGGTGAGGAATAAGGCACGGCTTGTAGCTCAAGGCTACACACAGGTTAAAGGAATTGATTTCGATGAAACTTTTGCACCTGTTGCTAGACTTGAGGCTATTCTCATATTACTTGCTTATGCTAACCATCATGATATCACTTTATATCAAATGGATGTGAAAAGTGCATTCCTCAATGGTAAGCTTGAGGAAGAAGTATATGTTGCTCAACCCCTAGGTTTTGAAGATCCAAAGAATCCTGACAAAGTCTTCAAACTCAACAAGGCCCTCTATGGCCTCAAGCAGGCCCCACGGGCGTGGTATGATACCTTGAAGGAATTCCTCATGAAGAAAGGCTTCAAACCCGGTTCACTCGACCCTACTCTTTTCACTAAATCTTATGATGGTGAATTGTTTGTGTGCCAAATATATGTTGATGATATTATCTTTGGTTGTACTGACCAACGTTATAGTGATGAATTTGCCTATATGATGAGTGAAGAATATCAAATTTCTATGGTGGGAGAGTTGAAATTCTTCTTAGGTCTTCAAATTCCTCAACAATGCAATGTCATATTCATATCCCAGGAGAAATACCTCAAGGATGTACTGAGGAAATTCGGCATGCAAGATTGCAAAGGCGTCAAAATTCCTATGCCCACAAATGGCCATCTGTGCACTGATGAAAATGGTATTGACTTCGATCATAAGGTATACCGCTCCATGATTGGTTCTTTATTGTACTTATGTGCATCTAGGCCAGATATAATGCTTAGTGTTTGCATGTGTGCCCGATTTCAAGCTACACCGAAGGAATCACACCATAAGGCTGTGAAGCATATTCTTCGATATCTAGCTCACACACCAACACTTGGATTATGGTACCCCAAGGGCTCGGCTTTTGATCTCATTGGATATTCTGACTCTGACTATGCTGGTGATCGTGTGGACCGCAAGTCAACATCTGGTACATGTCATTTCCTCGGACGATCTTTGGTCTATTGGTCCTCGAAGAAACAGAGCTGTGTATCACTATCTACTGCTAAAGTTGAGTACATTGCCGCTGGTTCTTGCTGTGCTCAATTGCTATGGATGAAGCAAACTCTCAAGGACTACGGCGTTAACATGAAGAATGTGCCTCTCTTCTGTGACAATGAGAGTGCCATCAAGATTGCTCACAACCCAGTCCAGCACTCGAAGACAAAGCACATTCAGATTCGTCATCATTTTCTTCGTGATCATGTGTTGAAGGGCGACATTTCTATTGAGCATGTGAAGACTGAAGAACAGCTAGCCGATATCTTCACAAAGCCCTTGGATGAGAAGGGATTTAGCAAGTTACGGTGTGAGCTAAATATCCTAGAATCTTCGAATGTTCTTTGAAAAGGACACTCATCCTAACACTTATGCAAAATTGATGACTTAGATGTGCAACACATGAAGAAACGTTTTTCTTCAATCAATGAAGAATAACACTCTTAATGTGAAGAAATTAACGAAGAATTTGATTCTCAGAACCCTATGATAATTGTACGCGGTGTCTGAAATCATCATTCTTATACGGTGGGTCAAGCCACCACCAAAAGTTGAAATTCCTCAATTGATCATATTCTTCAACTTTGCACTGTCTTCACTTTTTCCGTCATTTTTCTTCATTGGCTATATATATATATATATATATATATATATATATATATATATATATATATATATATATATATATATATAAGTTTATGTCCTCTACAGCATTCACTTATTGCTAATTCTTCAAGTTGGTTTTTCTGCTAAGTGAATGTGATCGGACCCTTCCCCTCTATGCTATACTCAACCCAATCTATTCACAAATTCTTCATGTGCATTTTATTTGAAACTCGTTCAAAATCTTCATTGTGTCCTTGTCAGCTGAAGAAATTGCGAACGGAACGTTAAAACCTATCTTATCTAAATTTTCGGCTTTCCCACTCAAACCGTTCCGCATCCCACGATACACTTATTCATTCACCCACAATCGCACACGATCTCCACCTCTCAGTACGTGGGTGACACATGTCAAGCGAATGAGAAGGGTCAAGGGCACGTTCGTCCAATTTCTTCAGGTGAGCAGTTTTTCACCGTGGCTATAAATACCCCTCCTTCCCTTCCTCACTTCTTTTACTCCGCTCGATCTCTCTCCAGCTTGAGCTTCTCAAACCCTAGCGCCGCTGCTACTTCATAGTCGCCAGTGAGGAAGAGCTTCACTGCCTCAACCTCGTCACCGATGTACTCGCGCCAACCGCGGAGATCTTCACTCTATCGCCGCCGTAGCCGTCTTCCTCTGCCGAGTTAGGGCGTGGAAGATCTACACAGACGAACTTCACCTCTCCTCTTCACTGTTCGTCGTGTTCTTCATCCAGGGTAATTAAAAGTTACTTTTACTGCCCTCGTTGATTCGAATGATTATCTACAAAATCTTCAAAGGTGTTTTTCTTCATATCTTCACACACTAAAACACCTCACAAGTCATCTGTTCTTGATTCGTTTCTCTAAGCATCATTTTTCTTCAAGATTCCTCAATTGTGTGGATCTTCGATCTATACAACTCTGGAACCTAAGACAAAGAACGCTTAGTGAAATTCTTCAAGACTCATCTGGTAAAATTCCTCAAACTTGTTCTTTTTGAAAAACCTTCTGAGAACGCATATGACCTCTCCAAATTCCTCGCAACTATACTTTGTTCACGGGTACTCATGTTAGCTGCTGAGTCACTAGGTTCTCCACAACTTAACTCATTTGCAGCGTTCCCCGAAGAAAAGTTGCATACTTCTTACGAAAATTCAATTGTCCAAATTCCTCAACTGAAAAAAATGGCTGACGGTAAGAAGCCACAGAAAGGAGGAAAGAAGCCTGAGGTCAATACAGCGTTTGAGATCCCTGATGAAATATATGTTGGGTACTGCACACCTACTAAGGAAACCAAGAATGAGCGCAAGGTGCGCATTCAGAAGATAGAGAGGAGATGGGCTAGAGAGTGGAGGGATTACAGATATGTCACTCCCAAGTACATGAAGAAATTCGCACTCAATCCTCCATGCCCAAGACCTCCATTAGCACCTGGCCAAATAGCTGATCCCACCAGCCTCAAGCGCGGTGAGGACTATCCTGACGAATGGATCAAGCGCCAAGCCAAGTTGGCTAAGCAAGCCAGAGAAGCAGTGAGGAAATTCAATGAAGACTCTGCTGCTGCTGAGGCCTCTGTTGTCAAGCCAAAGAAGGCTATGTCAAAGAAGCCTGCGTGCAAGCCAAGTGCTTCACCAACAATGCCCTCAAGGCCAAGCTCCTCAGCAATGCCCTCACGGCCATAATCCTCAAAGCCCTCATGGCCAATTCCTCATGCTGCTCCTGCTCCCTCAAAATCCTCAGCTCCTCCAAAGTCCTCAGCTGTTCCAACAAAGTCCTCAGCACATGTGCATCTTGCCTCGTGCCAAAGGACTGCAGGCATGTCCATTGCCTCAGGAGCTTCAGCTAGTTCCTCAGCTGCACCAACTTCCTCAACGGGACCCTCTCTACTGAATACTAAGGCCACTGCTGGACGAGGTCCTCGCCCTATTCCTCAGGAGAAGCAAGTCGCCTTCCAAGTGTCGTCTGATGAAGACGAAGCTGATGATGATGAACTTGCAGAAATCATTAGAGATAGGCAAGTCAGAGCCGCTAGAGCCAAGGGAACAGATGTGCCACTGCTTTTGGATCCCAAGTTGATCCTCGAATACATTGATGTTTGGCACAAGGACCCCAACACTCCCATGCTGGATTTCAAGCTAACTCCTGGTCAAAGTCACATGCTCACTCACTTCATACAAGAAGAGAAATGGAAATTTGAACAGGGGAGGAGAGTGAAGAAAGCGCAGTACAAGAAAGAGCGCTTTCTGAAGCAAAACGTTCTGAAGCTTTCACCTGAAGAACTTGTTGCTCTCCAATCTAAAATCAAGAAACTGAGTGATGAATTTGATCGCTATTATGCTGACTGGCTGGGAGCCAAAGTAAGATTTGTAAAGATCATAGAACAGTTCACCTCCACTGTTGCAGCCCCAACGCAACAGGAAAATCCTTAGGCTGAAGCATCTGCTCAGCCTACTGAAGAAAATGCCAGCACCGCTGATGACAATCAGGCTGCTGAAGAAAACGTGAGTTCAACGGCTGACGACTGCATTCCAGTCGCTAAAGAAATTGCCAGGGCACCCACTAGTGGTGCGCCTAAAGAAAATGAAGAAAATCAACCAGATTCCTCTGCTCCTCCTGCGCCTACACCAACTCCAATCCTTCCATCTGCATCAGATGTGAAGAAGACCAAGGCTGTGGAGCGTGCAGTAGTGAAGAAAAGGAAAGCATCATCTGCTTCAGATTCTTCAGCTCCGAAGAAGATGAAGCCTATGACAAGTTCATTTGCTAATACCATTGATGTTGTTCCCATCTCGACCAGGCCATCAAAGGACCTTGTTCCTTTTGGTGAAGAATATGAGATCCCCAGCGGATCTGATGAAGAAAATCATTTTGCTGCTTCGTCAGAGCAGATTGATGAAGAAATTGAAATGGATACGATCCCTTCAACAACTGTCATCTCCTCACCCATGCCTCGGTTCACAGCTGAAGAGGCTGGCGTTGAAGAAATGAAAGATGAAGATGTGGACGTTGGCTGCTCCACACCAGTAATAAGTGATGAATTCTGGAAAGTCAGCATCCAAACTCTCCAATGTTCACACCGTTGCAGCAAATACCTCAGTCGCCTGCACAAACTGTTCAAATAGGCTTTGAAGAAACTCACCCCACTTCATCTGTACATGAGGAAATTCCAGCCACTAGTGCTGAAGAAACTGTTGTTGCTGAACATCTGAAGATGCAGACTACCACTGAAGAGGAACCAGAAATTCCTCAGCCTGAAGAACCTGAGATTGCGATTCCTGAGGTCGTGATGCAACTCACTAACACTCCTCTGCCCAAGCCAAAGGATCCATTCTCACGCAAGCAAAAGTTCAAGGTTGATGATTTCTTCGGCGAGCATGTATTCTTCGAAGACTACAACCCTTATAACTTTGCTCGCATTAGGAAGAGGCGTTTCTAGACTGCTAGTCAAGCCAATTTCTATTCCTCAGTGTTGTTCAACAAAGAGAAACTCTTCTATCATGAGCATATTCCTCACGTGGATATGGAATTTCTGTCGTGCTTAGCACCAGTCCTTAGTGTTCTTCATGACGCTGGACTGTTAAACTTTTGCTCTGACATCTGCGATTGGAATGAAGAACTGATTCTTCAATTCTATGCAACTCTGCGCATCACAGGAGATTCTCAAGATGTGAATTCATGGGTGCTGGACTGGATGTCTGAAAACACTCACTACACTGCATTAGCTTCTGAATTGCTTCGTGCCTTACCACTCAGTCCTCCCCTTGAAGAAGCTCGTTGCATCTACAGTGAACCTGAGCATACAAATCACTACATGCAGGTGCTGATGAAACCTTTGAAGCCAGGTCAGGCACCAAGAACCAAATTTCTCATGAAGGAATTGTTGTATGTGCCAAGAACTGTTTATCATATTCTTACGAGGACAATGAGTCCTATCAAAGGCCACGACTCATCTGATGAGGAAATTGTTGGCATCATGAAGAATCTGGTATTCAACATCGTTCATGGCATTCCCGTCAATTATCATGATTTCTTCATGAGGACTCTAGCAAATGTTGCACTGTCCACGTTGAGCTGAAGCCTTATGCACCTTGGATTATGAGATTCCTTAAGACAAGGTATTCACTCAACTACAAAGCTGATTTTCAGAATCACCTCAGCTACTTGCCCCCAATTGAAGTCCTCAAGCAGACCTATTCCTCAGTTGATGGAAAGGGCAAGGCACCAACTGTTATAGATGAAGGCATTCGTCCATTGGATGGTTAGTTTCACAAAGCTGCTTCTTATTCCACCAATGATGACTCTGCCACACATGACTCTACCAATGCACCCAAGTCCACTCCTCAAGCCACTGCTCCGCGCGTGAGGACTGGCCGTGAACTTCTGCTTAGTCTTCACCAGAAGGTGGATCGAAATCACAAATGGGTTAAGCGTCAGTTTGGTTCATTTCTTCACAACATGACTACTACACACAATGCAGTGAAAAAAACCATTACTACCTCCATCAAGTCTTCGGTCGCACCTGGGCAATCCTGTCACATCTGTATGGTGAAGATGATCTGAAGAAAATTGGTCTCAATGAAGATTTTGACTGGTCTACACCTCCACCAAAGAAATTCAAGCAGGTCAAGGTTCCTTCTCCGGTGGCCAGCTCATATTCTTCATCGCACAACACTGATGAAAATGAAGACTTGGACGACACTGCGGCAGGCCCTACTACAATAAACGACCCCAACAACGCTGGCGCTCCTTCATCAACTTGATATTCTTCAGGGGCGTTAGTCCTCATATTCGATCCTTTTGGTCATTTGATGACAAAGGGGGGAATTTTGAGTTAGTCTTCAAGCGGGTCTTTCTATATGGGCGTTTTTTTTCAAGTTACAACTCTCGTTCTTCTGAGACTTTATTGTATCGAGTTGTAAACTTAAACCCGATGGTGCTCTGATACTCCTGATACATTTTTCTGCATGCTTATTCCTTGTTAATATTATTGCATGCATGTTGAATTACATCAGTCACCATATTTCATCATGCATTTCAAATTCTTCACTGTTATATGTCAAATGCGTGTATGAATTACAAGATATAGGGGGAGATCTCCATGATTCAACTCTTCAAGTGTGCATTGCTTCAAAAGAAAATTCCTCACTATGCACATCTTCAGGGGGAGTTCTTCTATATCTTGCAATCAAATTCCTCAATATCAGTATTTACACTTCATATGTTTATCCCCGTTGAAAACTTAACCTATATTGTCATCAATCACCAAAAAGGGGGAGATTGTAAGTGCATCTAGTGCCCCGTAGTGATTTTGGTGTACTGAAGACTTATAGGTTAAGGGACTAATGAATTTGTGAGTGTACACAGGTCTATAAGTCTATGAGGATTTTGATATTTATAGAGAAAGTCGACCCCTAAAAATGAAGTTCTTCGACTGAAGACTTTAAATCTCTGAAGACTTTCTGAAGACTTTGAAAGTGAAGAAATTGGTGTGACCTTGAAGACTTGGTATTCATTTGAGGAATATGAAGCGTGAAGACTTTTGTTTTCATAGTTTCATTTTCTCTTTCTTGAGTCATAGGAAACACTGTACTGTTAAAGGGGGTCGAGGAAATACTAAGGAAAAATTTCCATGTGATGCTCAACTCAAAATCCTACATCTACCAATCCCTTCGAGTGAAGCCATTGGAAATCTCATACAGTCCAGTCATATTCTTCAGTGACACAGACGAAGTTCTTCTGGTCTCTGAGGAATTTTTCTGGCTGAGGAGTTAGGAATTCGCCAGTGCGGATTTCCTACATAGTGAGGAACATGATAGCCCTGAGGATTTTGCTACTCAAAATTCCGACCGTTGCTGTGCTATGCGCCAGCTGTCCCAAAATATCTATCCACCTAACGGTCATATCATTGAAGGGCATTTATGTCTTATCATGTCGGGCTGCTCCCTAGGCTATAAATAGCCGCCCCCTACAACCACTAGCTGGTTGGCTGCTCCGAGAGAAACTGACACTTGTCATTTGAGAGCAACCTATCCTCCGAGGACTTTGAGCGAAAATCATCGAGTGAGGAAAAACCCAAAACCCAAACACCTTCAAACCCCAAGTGATTGAGCATCACTAAAGAGATTGATCCTGTGTGGATCCGACGCTTGTTACCTTTGAAGACTGTGCTTCTTCCAGACGGTTAGGCATCATGGTCTAGAGCATCCAAGAGGAATTGTGGATCGCCGAGTGACCAAGTTTGTGAAGGTTCGGAAGTCACCCGAAGACTTACCACGAGTGATTGGACGAGGTCTGTGTAACCTTAGTTCAAGGAGAATACGGTGAGGACTTGGTGTCCTGAGCTGCATGCTCAGGACTGGGTGTCCGGGAATGTGTGTCCTCGAGTTTAAATACTCAGCCGCTCCAACCAGACGTACAACTGAGACAGCAGTTGGAACTGGTCTACCAAATCATTGTCTTCACCAAGCTTACTGGTTCTATTTCCTCAACTCTTTCATTTCCTCATAACTGTGTTGTGTGCTTGTTCATATCTGTGTTTGAAGACTTTGACTGAAGACTTTCTCAATTTCCTCAGTTCAATTTCTTCAGTCGGTTTGTCTTCATTCTGTGTTATCATGTGCTTACGCTTCCTATACTCTGTGCCTGTCTTCATTTCATCATGATGACTATGCTTGTATTCTGTTATGTTTACTTTTGAGTACTTATTCCGCTGCTAGTAGTTCTTCGCTAAGGAATTTCCTCACCGGCAAATTCCTCAGTGAAGAATTTCATAAAAATCGCCTATTCAACCCCCCCCCTCTAGTCGATATAACGCACTTTCAAGACCTTCGGGTCCATAGTTATTAGCTAGATGGCTTCTTCTCTCTCTTTGGTTCTCAATACAGAGTTCTCCTCGATGTTCTTCGAGATCTATTCGAATACTTTTTTCGGTGTGTTTGCCGAGATCTAATGAATTGTGGGTTTATGATCAAGATTATTATGAACAATATTTGATTCTTCTCTGAATTCTTATATGCATGATTTGATATCTTTGCAAGTCTCCTCGAATTATCAGTTTAGTTTGGCCTATTAGATTGATCTTTCTTGCAATGGGAGAAGTGCTTAGCTTTGGGTTCAATCTTGCGGTGCTCGATCCCAGTGACAGAAAGGGAACCAACACGTATTGTATTGTTGCCATCGAGGATAAAAATATGGGGTTTATATCATATTGCTTGAGTTTATCCCTCTACATCATGTCATCATGCTTAATGTGTTACTCTGTTCTTATGAACTTAATACTCTAGATGCATGTTGGATAGCGGTCGTTGTGTGGAGTAATAGTAGTAGATGCAGAATCATTTCGGTCTACTTGACACGGATGTGATGCCTATGTTTATGATCATCCTAGATATTCTCATAACTATGCGCTTTTCTATCAATTTCTCGGCAGTAATTTGTTCACCCACCGTAATATATGCTATCTTGAGAGAAGCCACTAGTGAAACCTATGGCCCCCGGGTCTATTTTACATCTTATTAGTTTCCCGTCAACTTGCCAATTTCTGTCGCCGTTTATTTCGCAATCTTTACTTTCCAATCTATACAACAAAAATACCAAAAATATTTATCTTATCATTTTTATCATATCTCACTTTTGCAAGTGGCCGTGAAGGGATTGACAACACCTTTATCGCGTTGGTTGCAAGGTTCTTGATTGTTTGTGCAGGTACTAGGCGATTTGCGTGTAGTCTCCAACTGGATTGATACCTTGGTTCTCAAAAACAGAGGGAAATACTTACGTATGCTACTTTGTTGCATCACCCTTTCCTCTTCAAGGGAAAACCAATGCATGCTCAATAGGTAGCAAGAAGGATTTATGGCGCCGTTGCCGGGGAGATCTACGCCAAGTCAAGACATACCAAGTACCCTTCACAAACTCTTATCCCTCGCATTACATTATTTGCCATTTGCCTCTTGTTTTCCTCTCCCCCACTTCACCTTTGCCGTTTTATTCGCCCTTTTCCGTTAGCTTCTTTTTGCTTGCCTCTTGTTTGCTCGTGTGTTGGATTGATTGTTTGTCGCGATGGCTCAAGATAATACTAAATTGTGTGAATTTTCCAATACCAACAATAATGATTTTATTAGCACTCCAATTGCTCCTACTACCGATGCTGAATCTTGTGAAATGAATACCGCTTTGTTGAATCTTGTTATGAAAGATCAATTTTCTGGCCTTCCTAGTGAAGATGTCACTACCCATCTAAACAACTTCGTTGATTTGTGTGATATGCAAAATAAGAAAGATGTGGATAATGATATTGTTAAATTAAAGCTATTTCCGTTTTCGCTTAGAGATCGTGCTAAAACATGGTTCTCTTCTTTGCCTAAAAATAGTATTGATTCATGGAATAAGTGCAAAGATGCTTTTATCTCTAAGTATTTTCCTCCTTCTAAGATCATCTCTCTTAGAAACGATATTATGAATTTTAAGCAACTTGAGCATGATCATGTTGCACAAGCTTGGGAGAGGATGAAATTAATGATATGTAATTGCCCTACACATGGTTTGAATTTGTGGATGATTATACAAAAACTTTTATGCTGGATTGAATTTTGCTTCTAGAAATCTTTTAGTTTCGGCCACGGGAGGCACTTTTATGGAAATCACTTTAGGAGAAGCTACTAAACTCCTAGATAATATTATGGTTAATTATTCTCAATGGCATACCGAAAGATCCACTAGTTAAAAGGTTCATGTGATAGAAGAGATTAATGTTTTAAGTGGAAAGATGGATGAACTTATGAAATTGTTTGCTACCAAAAGTGTTTCTTCTAATCCTAATGATATGCCTTTGTCCACCTTGATTGAGAATAATAATGAATCTATGGATGTGAATTTTTTTGGTAGGAACAATTTTGGTAAGAACACATATAGAGGAAATTTTAATTCTAGGTCGTTCCCTAGTAATTCCCCTAATAATTATGGCAATTCCTACAACAACTCTTATGGAAATTTTAATAATATGCCCTATGATTTTGAGACTAGTGTTAAAGAATTTATGAATTCGCAAAGGAATTTCAATGCTTTGCTTGAAGAAAAATTGCTTAAGAATGATGAGTTGGCTAGGAACGTGGATAGAATTTCTCTTGATGTTGATTCTTTGAAACTTAGATCCACCTAAGCATGACATCAATGAGTCTCTCAAAGCCATGAGAATTTCCATTGATGAGTGCAAAGAAAGAACCGCAAGGATGTGTGCTAAAAAAGATTGCTTTGCGAAAGCGTGTTCTTCTAGTTTTCATGATAATAATGATGAAGATCTAAAAGCGATTGATGTGTGTCCTATTAAATCTTTGTTTTCCAATATGAATCTTGATAAAGATGGGACTGGAGATGAGTCAAATTTAGTTAGAATGCGTCCCAATGATTCAGAGTTTTTAGATCTTGATGCAAAAATTGGTAAAAGTGGGATTGAAGAGGTCAAAACTTTACATAGCAATGAACCCACTATTTTCAAGGAATTTAATTATGATAATTGCTCTTTAATAGATTGTATTTCCTTGTTGCAATCCGTGTTAAATTCTCCTCATGCTTATGATCAAAACAAAGCTTTTAACAAACATATCGTTGATGCTTTAATGCAATCTATGAAGAAAAGCTTGAATTATAAGTTTCTATCCCTAGAAAACTTTATGATGAGTGGGAACCTACTATTAAAATTAAGATTAAAGATCATGAATGCTATGCTTTATGTGATTTGGGTGCTAGTGTTTCCACGACTCCAAAAAGTTTGTGTGATGTGTTAGGTTTCCGTGAATTTAATGATTGTTCTTTAAATTTGCATCTTACGGATTCCACCATTAAGAAACCTAAGTGAAGGATTAATGTTGTTCTTATTGTTGCAAATAGGAATTATGTGCCCATATATTTAATTATTCTTGATATAGATTGCAATCCTACATGTCCTATTATTTTTGGCAGACCTTTCCGTTAAGGAAAGGCATGGCATACTTTCCTAGAAAGAAAATTAAATTGCCGTATGAATCAATTCTGAGAGACACTTATGGATTGCATACCAAAGATGACAATACCTAAATCTATTCTTGTTTTTATGCCTAGTTAGGGGCGTTAAACGATAGCGCTTGTTGGGAGGCAACCCAGTTTTATTTTTGTTCCTTGCTTTTTGTTCCTGTTTAGTAATAAATAATTCATCTATTCTGTGTTATGATTGTGTTTTTTATGTTTTAATTAGTGTTTGTGCCAAGTATAGCCTTTAGGATCTTCTTGGGTGATTGTTATTTGATCTTGCTGAAAAAATAGAAAGTATGCGCTCACGAGAATAATTTTCAATTTTTACCAGAGAGCGATAAAATACCAATTCCAGCTGCAGTAGATTAATATACAAATTATTTAGGATGTCCTAATTTCTCAGGATTTTTGGAGTTACATAAGTATTCGAAACCTACAGATTGCTACAGACTGATCTGTTTTTGACAGATTCTGTTTTTCGCGTGTTGTTTCTTATTTTGATGAATCTATGGCTAGTATCGGGGGGTATGAACCATAGAGAAGTTGGAATACAGTAGTTTTAACACCAATATAAATAAATAATGAGTTCATTACAGTACCTTAAGTTGGTGGTTTGCTTTCTTATACTAACGAAGCTCATGAGATTTTCTGTCGAGTTCTGTGTTGTGAAGTTTTCAAGTTTTTGGGTAAAGATTTGATGGATTTTGGAACAAGGATTGTCAAGAGCCTAAGCTTGGGGATGACCAAGTCACCCCAAGGTAAAATTCAAGGACAACCAAAAGCCTAAGCTTGGGGATGCCTCGGAAGGCATCCCCTCTTTCGTCTTCGTCTTTCGGTAACTTTACTTGAGGCTATATTTTTATTCACCACATGATATGTGTTTTTCTTGGAGCGTCTTGTATGATTTGAGTCTTTGCTTTTTAGTTTACCACAATCATTATTGTTGTACACACCTTTTGGAGAGACACACATGAATCGGAATTTATTAGAATACTCTATGTGCTTCACTTGTATCTTTTGAGCTAGATAAATTTTGCTCTAGTGCTTCACTTATAACTTTTTAGACCATGGTGGTGGTTTTATTTTATAGAAATTATTGATCTCTCATGCTTCACTTATATTATTTCGAGATTATTTTAGAACAACATGGTAATTTGCTTTGGCTATAAAATTAGTCTTAATATGATAGGCATCCAGGATGGGTATAATAAAAAAAACTTCAAATAAAGTGCATAGAATACTATGAGAGGTTTGATTCTTTATGATTGTTTTGAGATATGAAGATGGTGATATTAGAGTCATGCTAGTTGAGTAGTTGTGAATTTCAGAGATACTTCTGTTAAAGTTTGTGATTCCCATAGTATGCACGTATGGTGAACCGTTATGTGATGAATCGGAGCATGATTTATTTTTTGATTGTCTTCCTTATGAGTGGCGGTCGGGGACGAGCGATGGTCTTTTCCTACCAATCTACCCCCCTATGAGCATGCGCGTAATACTTTGTTTCGATAACTAATAGATTTTTGCAATAAGTATGTGAGTTCTTTATGACTAATGTTGAGTCCATGGATTATACGCACTCTCACCCTTCCACCATTTCTAGCCTCTCTAGTACCACGCAACTTTTGCCGGTACCATAAACCCACCATTTACCTTCCTCAAAACAGCCACCATACCTACCTATCATGGCATTTCCATAGCCATTCCGAGATATATTGCCATGCAACTTTCCATGTTTATTATGACACGCTACATCATTGTCATATTGCTTTGCATGATCATGTAGTTGACATCGTATTTGTGGCAAAACCACCGTTCATAATTTTTCATACATGTCACTCTTGATTCATTGCACATCCTGGTACACCGCCGGAGGCATTCGAGTCATATTTTGTTCTAAGTATCGAGTTGTAACTCTTGAGTTGTAAGTAAATAAAAGTGTGGTGATCATCATTATTAGAGCATTGTCTCAGTGAGGAAAGGATGATGGAGACTATGATTCCCCCACAAGTCGGGATGAGACTCCGGATGAAAAATAAAGAGAAAAGGAAAAAAAGAGGCCATAAAAAAGAAAAAAAGAAAAGGCCCAAATAAAAAATGAGAGAAAAAGAGAGAAGGGGTAATGCTACTATCCTTTTTCCACACTTGTGCTTCAAAGTAGCACCATGATCTTCATGATAGAGAGTCTCTTATATTGTCACTTTCATATACTAGTGGGAATTTTTCATTATAGAACTTTGCTTGTATATTCCAATGATGGGCTTCCTCAAAATGCCCTAGGTCTTCGTGAGCAAGCAAGTTGGATGCACACCCACTTAGCTTCTTTTTGAGCTTTCATACACTTATAGCTCTAGTGCATCCGTTGCATGGCAATCCCTACTCACTCACATTGATATCTATTGATGGGCATCTCCATAGACCGTTGATACGCCTAGTTGATGTGAGACTATCTTCTCCCTTTTTGTCTTCTCCACAACCACCATTCTATTCCACCTATAGTGCTATGTCCATGACTCACACCGATGTATTGCGTGAAGATTGAAAAAGTTTGAGAACATCAAAATTATGAAACAATTACTTGGCTTGTCATAGGGGTTGTGCATGATTTAAATATTTTGTGTGATGAAGATAGAGCATAGCGAGACTATATGATTTTTTAGGGATAGCTTTCTTTGGCCATGTTATTTTGAGAAGACATAATTGCTTGGTTAGTATGCTTGAAGTATTATTGTTTTATGTAAATATTAAACTTCTGTCTTGAATCTTTCATATCTGAATATTCATGCCACAATAAATAAAAATACATTGAAAATTATGTTAGGAAGCATTCCATATCAAAAATTATGTTTTTATCATTTACCTACTCGAGGACGAGCATGAATTAAGCTTGGGGATGCTTGATACGTCTCCAACGTATCTATAATTTTTTATTGTTCCATGCTATTATATTATTTGTTTTGGATGTTTAATGGGCTTTAATATGCACTTTTATATTATTTTTGGAACTAACCTATTAACCGAAGGCCCAGTGCAAATTGTTGTTTTTTTCCTATTTTAGTGTTTCGCAGAAAAGGAATATCAAACGGAATCCAAACGGAATGAAACCTTCGTGAGGATCTTTTTTGGAACAAACGCAATCCAGGAGACTTGGAGTGGAGGTCATGGAAGCAATGAGGCGGCCACGAGGTAGGGAGGCGTGCCCAGGGGGTAGGCACGCCCCCCACCCTCGTGGGCCCCACGGAGCTCCACCGACCTACTTCTTTCGCCCATATATACTCTTATACCCTGAAAACATCCAGGGGAGCCACAAAACCACTTTTCCACCGTCGCAACCTTCTGTACCCGTGAGATCCCATCTTGGGGCCTTTTCCGGCGATCTGCCGGAGGGGGATTCGATCACGGAGAGCTTCTACATCAACACCATAGCCTCTCCGATGATGTGTGAGTAGTTTACCACAGACCTTCGGGTCCATATTTATTAGCTAGATGGCTTCTTCTCTCTCTTTGGTTCTCAATACAAAGTTCTCCTCGATGTTCTTGGAGATCAATTTGATGTAATACATTTTGCACTGTGTTTGCCGAGATCCAATGAATTGTGGGTTTATGATCAAGATTATCTATGAATAATATTTGTTTCTCCTCTGGATTCTTATATGCATGATTTGATATCTTTCCAAGTCTCCTCGAATTATCGGTTTAGTTTGGCCTACTAGATTGATCTTTCTTGCAATGGGAGACGAAGTGCTTAGCTTTGGGTTCAATCTTGCGGTGCTCGATCCCAGTGACAGAAAGGGAACCGACACGTATTGTATTGTTGCCATCGAGGATAAAAAGATGGGGTTTATATCATATTGCTTGAGTTTATCCCTCTACATCATGTCATCTTGCTTAATGTGTTACTCTGTTCTTATGAACTTAATACTCTAGATGCATGCTGGATAGCGGTCAATGTGTGGAGTAATAGTAGTAGATGCAGAATCGTTTCGATCTACTTGACACGGACGTGATGCCTATGTTTATGATCATGCCTAGATATTCTCATAACTATGCGCTTTTCTATCAACTGCTCGGCAGTAATTTGTTCACCCACCGTAATATATGCTATCTTGAGAGAAGCCACTAGTGAAACCTATGGCCCCGGGGTCTATTTTACATCATATTAGTTTCCCGTCAACTTGCCAATTTCTGTCGCCGTTTATTTTGCAATCTTTACTTTCCAATCTATACAACAAAAATGCCAAAAATATTTATCTTATTATCTTTATCAGATCTCACTTTTGCAAGTGGTCGTGAAGGTATTGACAACCCCTTTATTGCGTTGGTTGCAAGGTTCCTGATTGTTTGTGCAGGTACAAGGCGATTTGCATGTAGTGTCCTACTGGATTGATACATTGGTTCTCAAAAACTAAGGGAAATACTTACCCTACTTTGCTGGATCAACCTTTCCTCTTCAAGGGAAAACGAACGCATGCTCAAGAGGTAGCAGCAGTGCCACGAATAAGTTGCACTATCATTATTAAACTTATATCTTTTGGCTTCAATACTATGAACATGTGTATCACTACTATCAAGATTTAGTAAAAATAGACCACTCATCAATGGTGCATTACCATAAAAGATATTACTTATATAAATAAAACAACCATTATTCTCTGATTTAAATGAATAACCGTCTCACATCAAATAAGATCCAAATATAATGTTCATGGTCAACTCTGGCACCAAATAACAATTATTTAGGTCTAAAACTAATCCCGAAGGTAGATGTAGAGGTAGCGTACTGATACGTCTCCAACGTATCTATAATTTTTGATTGTTCCATGCTATTATATTATCAACTTTGGATGTTTATGGGATTTATTATACACTTTTATATTATTTTTGGGACTAACCTATTAACCCAGAGCCCAGTGCCAGTTTCTGTTTTTTCCTTGTTTTAGAGTATCACAGAAAAGGAAAATCAAACGGAGTCCAATTGACCTGAAACTTCACGGAACTTATTTTTGGAACGGAAGCAATCCAGAAGACTTGGGGTATACGTAAGGGAAGCAACAAGGAAGCCACGAGGCAGGGGGCGCGCCCACCCCCCTGGGCGCGCCCTCCACCCTCGTGGGCCCCTCATGGCTCCCCCGGCATACTTTTTCCTCCTATATATATCCATATACCCTAAAAACTTCGAGGAGCACAATAGATCAGGAGTTCCACCGCCAGAAGCCTCCGTAGCCACCAAAAACCAATCTAGACCCGTTCCGGCACCCTGCCGGAGGGGGAATCCTTCTCTGGTGGCTATCTTCATCATCCCTGTGCTCTCCATGACGAGGAGGGAGTAGTTCTCCCTCAGGGCTGAGGGTATGTACCAGTAGCTATGTGTTTGATCTCTCTCTCTCTCTCTCTCTCTCTCTCTCTCGTGTTCTTGAGGTGGTATGATCTTGATGTATCTCGAGCTTTGCTATTATAGTTGGATCTTATGATGATTCTCCCCCTCTACTCTCTTGTAATGGGTTGAGTTTTCCCTTTGAAGTTATGTTATCGGACTGAGTCTTTAAGGATTGGAGAACACTTGATGTATGTCTTGCGTGGGATACCTGTGGTGACAATGGGGTATTATATGATCCACTTGATGTATGTTTTGGTGATCAACTTGCGGGTTTCGTGACCTTGGGAATCTATGCATAGGGGTCGGCACACGTTTTTGTCTTGACTCTCCGGTAGAAACTTTGGGGCACTCTTTGAGGTTCTATGTGTTGGTTGAATAGATGAATATGAGATTGTGTGATGCATATCGTATAATCATACCCACGGATACTTGAGGTGACATTGGAGTATCTAGGTGACATTAGGGTTTTGGTTGATTTGTGTCTTAAGGTGTTATTCTAGTACGAACTCTAGGGCTGTTTGTGACACTTATAGGAATAGCCCAACGGATTGATTGGAAAGAATAACTTTGAGGTGGTTTCGTACCCTACCATAATCTCTTCGTTCGTTCTCCGCTATTAGTGACTTTGGAGTGACTCTTTGTTGCATGTTGAGGGATAGTTATGTGATCCAATTATGTTATTATTGTTGAGAGAACTTGCAATAGTGAAAGTATGAACACTAGACCTTGTTTCCTAGCATTGCAATACCGTTTACGCTCACTGTTATCATTAGTTACCTTGCTGTTTTTATATTTTCAGATTACAAAAACCATTATCTACTATCCATATACCACTTGTATCACCATCTCTTCGCCGAACTAGTGCAACTATACAATTTACCATTGTATTGGGTGTGTTGGGGACACAAGAGACTCTTTGTTATTTGGTTGCAGGGTTGCTTGAGAGAGACCATCTTCATCCTACGCCTCCTACGGATTGATAAACCTTAGGTCATCCACTTGAGGCAAATTTGCTACTGTCATACAAACCTCTGCACTTGGAGGCCCAACAACATCTACAAGAAGAAGGTTGTGTAGTAGACATCAAGCTCTTTTCTGGCGCCATTACCGGGGAGGTGGGTTCTTGAAGGTATATCTTTAGATCTTGCAATCGAGTCTTTTAGTTTCTTGTTTTATCACTAGTTTAGTTTATAAAAGAAAATTACAAAAAAATATGGAATTGAGTTTGCCTCATACGCTTCATCTTTTTAATATCTTTTGTGAGTATGATGGAAAGGAAAATTGTGCCAAAGTGTTAGAAGAAGAATGCGTTAAAATGTTTGGCACTAAATATTTGAATGAAGAGCATGATTGCAATGTTGTTAGTATGAATTCCTTGAATATCCATGATGCTAATGATATGCAAAGCCACAAGCTTGGGGAAGCTATGTTTGATGAAGATGATATTTTTTGTCCCCCAAGTTTTGATGAGAAACTTTATTATGATGAAAGCATGCCTCCTATTTATGATGATTATATTGATGAAAGTGGATTTGGAGAGGCCATGACTTTACTTTGTGATGAATCCACTATTACGGAAGAGGTTCCAATTGATTATGAGAACAAAGTTGCTATCTATGATGATTATTGTGATGCCTTGTATACTATAAAGAATAATGATATTCATGAAACTTGTCATCATGATTTTAGTTTTCAATTGGATTATGCCTCACGTGATAATTATTTTGTTGAGTTTGCTCCCACTATTATTCATGAGAAGAATTTTGCTTATGTGGAGAGTAGTAAATTTTCTATGCTTGTAGATCATGAAAAGAATGCTCTATGTGATGGTTATATTGTTGAATTCATTCATGATTCTACTGAAAATTATTATGAGGGAGGAATATATGTTGTAGGAATTGCAATAATATCAAGTTTCCTCTATATGTGCTTAAAGTTTTGAAGTTATGCTTGTTTTACCTTCCTATGCAACTTGATTCTTGTTCCCACAAGTTGTTTGCTCACAAAATCCTTATGCATAGGAAGTGTGTTAGACTTAAATGTGCTAGTCATATTCTTCAAGATGCTCTCTTTATGTTACAATTCTTATATTTTATGTAAGCATCGTTGAAATCATCATGCCTAGCTAGGGGCATTAAACGATAGCACTTCTTGGGAGGCAACCCAACTTTATTTTTGTTCCTTGCTTCTTGTTCCTGTTTAGTAATAAATAATTCATCTAGCCTATTTTTAGATGTGGTTTTATGTTTTAATTAGTGTTTTTGCCAAGTATAACCTTTGGGAAGACTTGGGTGAAGTCTTTGTGATCTTGCTGTAAAAAACAGAAACTTTAGTGGTCACGATATTAGCTGCCGTTTTTTACTGGAGAGTGCTATTAAGTTGATACTTTTTTCAGAGGATTAATAGACAAATTCCTCAGGTCCACCAATCTATTTTAGAATTTATGAGTTCCAGAAGTATATGTTTGATCCAGATTACTACAGACTGTTCTGTTTTTGACAGATTCTGTTTTCTATGTGTTGTTTGCTTATTTTGATAAATCTACGAGTAGTATCGGAGGGTATGAACCATAGATAAGTTGGAATACAGTAGATATTAAACCAATATGAATTTAGAATGAGTTCATTACAGTACCTTGAAGTGGTGTTTTATTTTCTTTCGCTAACGGAGCTTACGAGTTTTCTGTTAAGTTTTGTGTTGTGAAGTTTTCAAGTTTTGGGTAAAGATTCGATGGACTATGGAATAAGGAGTGGCAAGAGCCTAAGCTTGGGGATGCCCCGGAAGGCATCCCCTCTTTCGTCTTCGTTCATCGGTAACTTTACTTGGAGCTATATTTTTATTCGCCACATGATATGCGTTTTGCTTGGAGCGTCATTTTATTTCATTTTGTTTTGCTTGCTGTTTGGATAAAATACCAAGATCTGAAATTATTAAATGTTAGAGAGTCTTCATATAGTTTCATAATTATTCGACTACTCATTGATCTTCACTTATATCTTCCGGAGTAGTTTGTTGTTGCTCTAGTGCTTCACTTATATCTTTTTAGAGCACGACGGTGGTTTTATTTTGAAGAAATAGATGAACCCTCATGCTTCACTTATATTATTTTGAGTCTTTAGAACGGCATGGTAGTTTGCTTTGGTTATGAAACTAGTACTAATATGATGGGCATCCAAGAGGGATATAATAAAAACTTTCATATAAGTGCATTGAATACTAAGAGAAGTTTGATACTTGATGATTGTTTTGAGATATGGAGATAGTGATATCAAAGTTGTGCTAGTTGGGTAGTTGTGAATTTGATAAATACTTGTGTTGAAGTTTGCATGTCCCGTAGCATGCACGTATGGTAAACGTTATGTAACAAATTTGAAACATCATGTGTTATGTGATTGTCTTCCTTATGAGTGGCGCTCGGGGACGAGCGACGGTCTTTTCCTACCAATCTATCCCCCTAGGAGCATGCGCGTAATGCTTGGTTTTTGATGGCTTGTAGATTTTTGCAATAAGTATGTGAGTTCTTTATGACTAAGGTTGAGTCCATGGATTATGCGCACTCTCACCCTTCCATCATTGCTAGCCTCTTCGGTACCGTGCATTGCCCTTTCTCACATTGAGAGTTGGTGCAAACTTTGCCGGTGCATCCAAACCCCATGATATGATACGCTCTTTCACACATAAACCTCCTTATATCTTCCTCAAAACAGCCACCATACCCACCTATTATGGCATTTCCATAGCCATTCCGAGATATATTGCCATGCAACTTTCCACTATTTCGTTTATTATGACACGCATCATCATTGTCATATTGTTTTGCATGATCATGTAGTTGACATCGTATTTGTGGCAAAGCCACCGTTCATAATTTTTCATACATGTCACACTTGATTCATTGCATATCCCGATACACCGCCGGAGGCATTCATATAGAGTCATATCTTGTTCTAAGTATCGAGTTGTAATTCTTGAGTTGTAAGTAAATAGAAGTGTGATGACCATCATTCATAGAGCATTGTTCCAAAAAAAAGGAGAAAGGCCAAATAAAAAAAGAAAAGAAAGGCCAAATAAAAACATAAAAAAATAAAAGGGACAATGCTACTATCCTTTGCCACACTTGTGCTTCAAAGTAGCACCATAATCTTCATGATAGAGAGTCTCTTGTTTTGTCACTTTCATTTACTAGTGGGAAATTTTCATTATAGAACTTGGCTTGTATATTCCAACAATGGGCCTCCTCAAGTGCCCTAGGTCTTCGTGAGCAGGCAAGTTGGATGCACACCCACTTAGTTTCTTTTGTTGAGCTTTCATACATTTATAGCTCTAGTGCATCCGTTGCATTGCAATCCCTACTCTTTGCATTGACATCAATTGATGGGCATCTTCCTAGCCCATTGATTAGCCACGTCGATGTGAGACTTTCTCCTTTTTGTCTTCTACACATAACCCCCTCATTATATTTGATTCCACCCATAGTGCTATATCCATGGCTCACGCTCATGTATTGCGTGAAAGTTGAAAAAAGTTTGAGATTACTAAAGTATGAAACAATTGCTTGGCTTGTCATCGGGGTTGTGCATGATGAGAGCACTCTTTTATGACGAAAATGGAGCATGACCAAACTATATGATTTTGTAGGGATGAACTTTCTTTGGCCATGTTATTTTGGGAAGACATGATTGCTTAGTTAGTATGCTTGAAGTATTATTATTTTTATGTCAATATTAAACTCTTGTCTTGAATCTTATGGATCTGAATATTCTTGATACAATAAAGAGAAATACATGATGAATATGTTAGGTAGCATTCCACATCAAAAATTCTGTTTTTATCATTTACCTACTCGAGGACGAGCAGGAATTAAGCTTGGTGATGCTGATACGTCTCCAACGTATCTATAATTTTTGATTGTTCCATGCTATTATATTATCAACTTTGGATGTTTATGGGCTTTATTATACACTTTTATATTATTTTTGGGACTAACCTATTAACCCAGAGCCCAGTGCCAGTTTTTGTCTTCTCCTTGTTTTAGAGTATCGTAGAAAAGGAAAATCAAACGGAGTCCAATTGACCTGAAACTTCACGGAACTTATTTTTGGAACGGAAGCAATCCAGAAGACTTGGGGTGTACGTAAGGGAAGCAACAAGGAAGCCACGAGGCAGGGGGGCGCGCCCACCCCCCTGGGCACGCCCTCCACCCTCGTGGGCCCCTCGTGGCTCCCCCGCCGTACTTCTTCCTCCTATATATATCCATATACCCTAAAAACTTCGGGGAGCACAATAGATCAGGAGTTCCGCCGCCAGAAGCCTCTGTAGCCACCAAAAACCAATCTAGACCCGTTCCGGCACCCTGCCGGAGGGGGAATCCTTCTCCGGTGGCTATCTTCATCATCCCGGTGCTCTCCATGACGAGGAGGGAGTAGTTCTCCCTCAGGGCTGAGGGTATGTACTAGTAGCTATGTGTTTGATCTCTCTCTCTCTCTCCCGTGTTCTTGAGGTGGTATGATCTTGATGTATCGCGAGCGTTGCTATTATAGTTGGATCTTATGATGATTCTCCCCCTCTACTCTCTTGTAATGGATTGAGTTTTTCCTTTAAGTTATCTTATCAGATTGAGTCTTTAAGGATTTGAGAACACTTGATGTATGTCTTGCGTGGGATACCTGTGGTGACAATGGGGTATTCTATGATCCACTTGATGTATGTTTTGGTGATCAACTTGCGGGTTTCGTGACCTTGGGAATCTATGCATAGGGGTCGGCACACGTTTTTGTCTTGACTGTCTGGTAGAAACTTTGGGGCACTCTTTGAGGTTCTATGTGTTGGTTGAATAGATGAATATGAGATTGTGTGATGCATATCGTATAATCATACCGACGGATACTTGAGGTGACATTGGAGTATCTAGGTGACATTAGGGTTTTGGTTGATTTGTGTCTTAAGGTGTTATTCTAGTACGAACTCTAGGGTTGTTTGTGACACTTATAGGAATAGCCCAACGGATTGATTGGAAAGAATAACTTTGAGGTGGTTTCGTACCCTACCATAATCTCTTCGTTCGTTCTCCGCTATTAGTGACTTTGGAGTGACTCTTTGTTGCATGTTGAGGGATAGTTATGTGATCCAATTATGTTATTATTGTTGAGAGAACTTGCAATAGTGAAAGTATGAACACTAGACCTTGTTTCCTAGCATTGCAATACCGTTTACGCTCACTGTTATCATTAGTTACCTTGCTGTTTTTATATTTTCAGATTACAAAAACCATTATCTACTATCCATATACCACTTGTATCACCATCTCTTCGTCGAAGTAGTGCAACTATACAATTTACCACGCGCATCGTCACCTTGTCCTTAGACAATCTTCGCTTAATCCGTAGCCCCTGTTTCGAGTTGCAAATATTAGCAACAGAACCAGTATCAAATACCCAGGTGCTACTGCGAGCATAAGTAAGGTACACATCAATAACATGTATATCAAATATACCTTTCACTTTGCCATCTTTCTTCTCTGCCAAATACTTGAGGCAGTTCCGCTTCCAGTGACCAGTCCCTTTGCAGTAGAAGCACTCAGTCTCAGGCTTAGGTCCAGACTTGGGCTTCTTCACTTGAGCAGCAACTCGCTTTTCATTCTTCTTGAAGTTCCCCTTCTTCCTGTTACCCTTTTTCTTGAAACTGGTGGTCTTGTTGACCATCGGCACTTGATGCTCCTTGTTGATTTCTACCTCCGCAGCCTTTAGCATTGCGAAGAGCTCGGGGATTGTCTTATCCATCCCTTGCATATTATAGTTCATCACGAAGCTCTTGTAGCTTGGTGGTAGTGATTGAAGAACTCTGTCAATTACACTATCATCAGGGAGATTAACTCCCAGTTGAGTCAAGTGGTTGTGGTACCCAGACATTCTAAGTATATGTTCACTGACAGAACTATTCTCCTCCATTTTGCAGCTGTAGAACTTATTGGAGACTTCATGTCTCTAAATCCGGGCATTTGCTTAAAATATTAACTTCAACTCCTGGAACATCTCATATGCTCCATGACGTTCAAAATGTCGTTGAAGTCCCAGTTCTAAGCCATAAAGCATGGCACACTGAACTATCGAGTAGTCATCAGCTTTGTTCTGCCAGACATTCATAATACCTGGTGTTGCTCCTGCAGCGGGTTTGTCACCTAGTGGTGCTTCCAGGACGTAATTCTTATGTGCGGCAATAAGGATAATCCTCAAGTTACGGACCCAGTCCGTGTAATTGTACCATCATATTTCAACTTAGCTTTCTCTAGGAACGCATTAAAATTCAACAGAACAGCAGCACGGGCCATCTATCTACAACAACATAGACATGCAAAATACTATCAGGTACTAAGTTCATGATAAATTAAAGTTCAATTAATCATATTACTTAAGAACTCCCACTTAGATAGACATCCCTCTAATCATCTAAGTGATCATGTGATCCATATCAACTAAACCATGTCCGATCATCACGTGAGATGGAGTAGTTTTCAATGGTGAACATCACTATGTTGATCATATCTACTATATGATTCACACTCAACCTTTCGGTCTCAGTGTTCCGAGGCCATATCTGCATATGCTAGGCTCGTCAAGTTTAACCCGAGTATTCTGCGTGTGCAAAACTGGCTTGCACCCGTTGTATGTGAACGTAGAGCTTATCACACCCGATCATCACGTGGTGTCTCGTCACGACGAACTGTAGCAACGGTGCATACTCAGTGAGAACACTTATACCTCCAAATTTAGTGAGAGATCATCTTATAATGCTACCGCCGAACTAAGAAAAATAAGATGCATAAAGGATAAACATCACATGCAATCAATATAAGTGATATGATATGGCCATCATCATCTTGTGCCTTTGATCTCCATCTCTAAAGCACCGTCATTATCACCATCGTCACCGGCTTGACACCTTGATCTCCATCGAAGCATCGTTGTTGTCTCGCCAACTATTGCTTCTACGACTATCGCTACCGCTTAGTGATAAAGTAAAGCAATTACATGGTGATTGCATTTCATACAATAAAGCGACAACCATATGGCTCCTGCCAGTTGCCGATAACTCTGTTACAAAACAAGATCATCTCATACAATAAAATTTAGCATCATGTATGGACCACATCACATCACAACATGCCCTGCAAAAACAAGTTAGATGTCCTCTACTTTGTTGTTGCAAGTTTTACGTGGCTGCTACGGGCTGAGCAAGAATCGTTCTTACCTAGCATCAAAAACCACAACACGGTATAGTGATTGCTTTTTGATCTTCAGAAAGAACATTGTTCATTGAATCCGATTCAACAAAAGTTGGAGAAACAGACACCCACTAGCCACCTGTGTGCGAAGCACGTCCGTAGAACCAGTCTCACGTAAGCGTACGCGTAATGTCGGTATGAGCCGCTTCATCCGACAATACTACTGAATCAAGAATCAACTAGTGACGACAAGCAATATGTAGATACCCACGCCCACAACTCCTTTGTGTTCTACTCGTGCATATAACATATGCGCCATAGACTTTGCTTTGATACCACTATTGGGAAACGCAATAATTTCAAAAAAAATCCTACACACACGCAAGATCCATCTAGGTGATGCATAGCAATGAGAGGGGAGAGTGTTGTCCACGTACCCTCGTAGACCGTAAGCGGAAGCGTTATGACAACATGGTTCATGTAGTCGTACGTCTTCACGATCCGACCGATCCTAGCACCGAAGGTACACCACCTCTGCGATCTGCACACATTCAGCTCGGTGACATCCCACGAACTCTAGATCCAACTAAGGTCGAGGGAGAGTTTCGTCAGCACAACGGCGTGATGACGGTGATGATGAAGTTACCAACGCAGGGCTTTGCCTAAGCTCTACAACAATATGACCGAGGTGGAAATCTATGGAGGGGGGCACCGCACACGGCTAAACAATCAACTTGTGTGTTCTAGGATGCCCCCTCCCCACGTATATAAAGGAGGAAGGGGGAGGCCGGCCGGCCCTCCTTGGCGCGCCCCCAAGAGGGGAATCCTACTAGGACTCCAAGTCCTAGTAGGTTTCCACCAAAAGGGAAAGAGGGGGAAGGAAGGAGAGGGCGAGGGGAAAGGAAAGGGGGGCGCCACCCCCCCTTCCTAGTCCAATTCGGACTCAAGGGGGAGGGGGCGCGCGGCCTGCCCTGGACGCCACTCTCTCTCCACTAAGGCCCATCGAGGCCCATTTGTTCCCCCAGGGTTTTCGATAACCCTCCAGCACTCCGGTTTTATTCGAAACTTCTCCGGAACAATTCCGGTGTCTGAACATATCCATCCAATATATCAATATTTATGTCTCGACCATTTCGAGACTCCTCGTCATGTCCGTGATCACATCCGGGACTCCGAACTACCTTCAGTACATCAAAACACATAAACTCATAATACCGATTGTCATCGAACGTTATGCGTGTGGACCCTACGGGTTTGAGAACTATGTAGACATAATCGAGACTCATATCCGATCAATAACCAATAGCAGAACCTGAATGCTCATATTGGTTCCTACATATTCTACGAAGATCTTTATCGATCAAACAGCATAACAATATACGTTGTTCCCTTTGTCATCGGTATGTTACTTGCCCGAGATTCGATCGTCGGTATCTCAATACCTAGTTCAATCTCGTTACCGGCAAGTCTCTTTACTCGTTCCGTAATGCAACATCCCATAACTAACTCATTAGTCACATTGCTTACAAGGCTTATAGTTATGTGCATTACCGAGATGGCCCAGAGATATCTCTCCGATACACAGAGTGACAAATCCTAATCTCGATCTATGCCAACTCAACAAACACCATCAGAGACACCTGTAGAGCATATTTATAGTCAGTAGTTATGTTGTGACATTTGATAGCACACTAAGTGTTCCTCCGGTATTCGGGGGTTGCATAATCTCATAGTCATAGGAACATGTATAAGTTATGGAGAAAGCAATAGCAGTAAACTAAACGATCAAAGTACTAAGATAACGGATGGGCCAAGTCAATCACATCATTCTCTAATGATGTGATCCCGTTCATCAAATGACAACTCTTGTCCATGGCTAGGAAACTTACCATCTTTGATTAACAAGCTAGTCAAGTAAAGCCATACTAGTGACACTCATTTCGTCTATGTATTCACACATGTACTAAGTTTCCGGTTTATACAATTCTAGCATGAATAATAAAAATTTATCATGATATAAGGAAATATAACAACTTTATTATTGCCTCTAGGATATATTTCCTTCAGGGGTCGCGAGGAGGAGGAAGGCAGTGGCGTGATTTAGGGTTCGCACCTCCCGCTCGCGGGAGCGGGACGGGACGAGGGGGCTGTCGTTCACAGTCGTCCTTTAAGTGTCCAAATGTGTAAAATGTGTGTGGATAGAGAATTGAGGTATGTAGCAGATGTCATCTTCTTGGAGGACACCAATGCAGAGCATGCTCGGATGCCGACTCGGAATAGACTGGATTTGGTCCTCAAATGGGCGCTGCAAGAGGCACAATCTCGATTCAGATTCAGAGAGCCCGATGGGGATGTGTCGTGGGGGTAATGCCACCGAGAATGCCCCTACCACCACCGGATTCCGCCCCACCTTCAGCACCCGCCTTGCCATCCACTTGAACAGGTACCTGCCTGTCACTGATGACATATTAGCAATGGTCGCAGGTCAGTGGCAGGCATCCTCTACATCAGGGCCCGTCACTAGTACACATAATGCATCTGCCACCGCTAGCATGTATGTATTGTAGTAGAGGTACCTCCAAGTTTAGAGGATATTTTGATGGGCTTTTACTTGAATTTTGCACTTTGTCTTATAAGCTAAATAGTACTTATTTAGGTGTTTTTAACTTTGGCTTTGGCTTTTATCCTATTTAGAGACAAAAAGTCAAAAGCTAAATCTTAAAGCCCCTAAATAGTATAATGTTTGGCTTATAAGGCAAAGACACACATCGAGTAGAGCGGCGGCGGCTTCCCGGCGACGGCATGCCTCTCCGGTAATAGAGTTGGAGCACCTTGAAGCCGTCATGGCAGGCAATGCACTACCTGTCCCAACCTCGCATGAAAGGCACATCAATTGTCCTGTCGTCGAGGCATTTGAACTTGTGCTCCTCGTGTCTTCCTTGTCCCACTTGCCATGGCGTTGGCGATCACAAGGTCGGTCTACTTGGACAAATCGCCTGGATCGACAATTGAGGAGATGAAGTCATTCGTCGAAGACGCCACCCATGCGTTGATATGCTTCCCTGTTGTAGGACAACTTAAGCTCACACATATTTTAGCATCGATCGATCAATTTCTACATATGTGCCACAACCCCATACTGATCAATTTGTACATATGTGCCACAACCCCATGCTGATCAATTTGTTTGTTTTTCATTTTTCTTTACTATTTTATTTTCCATTGTTTTTTCCTTCATTATTTTTTACCTTTTTTCAAATCCGCGAACTTTTTCCTAATTCATGAACTTTTTCAAACTTGTTAACTTTTTTCAAAAAGTGTAAACTTTTTTTGAATCTGTAAACTTTTCAAATGCAGGAACATATTCAAATAAACCTAAAAATGTTTTTTTTCTAAATTCATGTTTTTTTTCAAATTCATGAACTTTCGTCAAAATCAGTGGACTTTTTCGCATCCATGAACATTTTTTCAAATCCATGAACTGTCACAAACTTTTTCAAATTTGTGAACATTTTTTTTTGCAAATTTATGACCTCTTCAATTCTGTGAACATTTTGTCCAATCTGTGAACATATTTATAAAAGCGCTAATAATTTTTAAATTTACGAACAGCTTTTTTTCAATTTCATGATCTTTTTGAATTCATAAAATTTTCTATAATTTATGAACACTTTTTATCGTAAGAAATTGGTCATTTTTTCATAAGAACAACAATACCTACTGTCGCAATGGGTATGCCCTAGCCAGCCGCCGCCTCCAAAACACTAAGATTCTCTGCCTCCTGCCGGCGCCGGTGACGGTCGTTCCGTCTCCGGTGGCCTTAGGACCATGGAGGCGGGGTGGATCTCGGCCCTTGCCGGTGGGAGGGTTCCGTTTTTAGATCTTTTTTCGATATTTGTTAGGGTTTGTGTCCTGTTTAGGAAGGCGAGACGGCGGTGGCTTCCTGAAGATGGAATAAAGGTCTTCCTGTCTAGCCCCCGTTCAGGTGATGCGTCTAGCATCATCGGTGGGCGTGTGGATGTGTGTCTCCAGTGGATCTGTCTTTGGTGGATTTGCTCGGATCTGTTCGCCGTTCATCTCTGTTTTTGTGTCTTCAGGTTGGATACTTTTGATCTACACTCTTCATTTGCGGCGGTTGTTGTTCTGGTGCGTTGGTTCTATGGGGCCTTAGCACGACGACTTCCCGACTGTCTATTACAACAACGTTTGCCCGGCTCCAGCAAGGGAGGGGCGATGATAGTAGCGCGCCTTCGGCTCGCTTCAGTGCTTGTAGTCGTCGCTAGGTGGTCTATGGATCTGGATGTAATTTTTATTATCTCTAATGTTTGTTGTATTACCATGATTGAAGATGAATAGATTGGAAGTTTTTCCCGCAAAAAAATCTACTGTAGCAAAATAGGAGAGGGAAAAAACAAGCGAGCGGCTGCACCGAAGAGGAGGGCTCGAGACTCATACACAGAGCCCACCAAGAGCTCCTAACTAGCGCCTTTAGCGCCAGTTAGGCAAACCGGCGCCCACACTACAATTGGTTGACACGTGGACATTCGATGGGTTGCGAGGTGGACCGGTTGAACGGATGACAGGTGAATGGTTGACTAGTTGATCGTTGAGTTTTGGAAATTGATTTGTATTTTTTCTAGAAAAAATTCAGATTTTTTTAAAATCATGGGTTTGAAAACAATTCGTAAATTACAAAAACAATCTCATGTATATGAAAAAGTACAATCTTTTGAAGATTTTACCAATTTGAAAAGGTTAAGCTATTTTTATAAAAAATCGCTGATTTTATTTTTTTAATGGATTTTAGTTTTTGTTTTGCAAAATTTGAAAAGCAGCCGTGTATTTGTAAATGTTTGTTCATTAGAAAAACGCTCATGAATTTTGAAAACGTTTGTTAGTTTTGAAAATATCAATAATTTGAAAAAATCATAATTTTTTAAAAATAAATTTCAAAATTTCAAAAAGTTCATGAATTTCGAAAAAAATCCTTTAGAACTTTTGAGAAAAAGTGAATAGGGAAAAGGAAAGGAAAACGGAGAACCATACAAAATTCATTCTGAAAAAACCTATGGAAAAACTGCTCCAGAAAAAACTGATGGAACCTTCTAAAAGGTTCCTAAAATGGTGAGAAAAAAGACTCCATGGACCGCTCGAAGTAAGAACCCTAGTGGGCGACGTATGTTTGCAAATGAGAAAAAAAGTGTTAAATGGGCCGAGCCCAATGTGGAAGAGGTGTGTGTCGGTTTATGGTGAGCAACTAACCAACGGTTACCCCCTTTCAGGACCCTGCAAGCAGTGGCGGATCTAGCTCGCTGGCTAGGGTGTGGCGGTTTACGAGTAGCAACTTACTAGCGGTTGTCCTTTTATGCTTTTGCGATAAAGGCCATTTCCCAATATCAAGATGGGCCATGGCCCACCCTGTCGGCCCTTTATCTTCGCCATTGCCGGCAAGGGTCACCTTTTTTGGCCTGGGACCACGCGAAATGGTGCGTCTAGCTGCCGCCATATGTCCCGTGCTGGCCAATCCCTCTGGTTTTCCTTTTTTTTGTTACACATTTTTGGGGTTTAAATGTTTTTGTGTTTTTTGGGCTTTTTGGGTTTGCTCGGTTTTCTCTAGGTGTTGGAGAAAAAGAAAGTTTTTTTGTGAAGCACAACTATGCTTCTTGAAAAAAACAAATATGTGCTTTCATGAGAAGCACAATTGTATTTCTCGTGGAAGTATAAAGTTGCTTCCTCGAGAAGGTCAGCATGTGCCTCCACGAGATGTGCTTCTATCAGAAGCATTGCCCTTGCTTCTGTGAGAAGCACAGTCTGTGCTTCCCCGAAAAAAGGAAAAATACAGCCTATGCTTCTCCAAAATAATGAAACCCGCAACCGTGCATCTGGGCTCTAGTTTATTTCTTTTATTTTGTTTGTTTCCAATTTTTTGATTTTTATTCATTTTTGTTTTGGTTCTCTTGTTGTTTTCATTAAAATAGTCTGTCAAAATCTATTAACATGAGATCTAGTTTCAAAGATCTTGACACGACAAATGAATGGTGACAACACTTTGGTATTTGAATGCACGGTTTAAGAGATAAAAATGTTTTGAATAAACATATCTACGAAAAAAAGAAACTCCCACATTGCGACAAGTGGACGCACTGCAATAGAGTGACATTTGCAAAGGATAACCCTTAAGAGCAAATACAATAGAGTGACATAGGCAGGTTATAAAAGATGCCACATCATAAAAGATGTCGGCATTCCAAATGATTGCTATCCCGCAAGCCAAGTGGCTGGATAAAATGATTGACAAAATTAGAAGACCATTCCTTTGGGAAGATCACCACTTCTTATAGCGGGAAATGTCTGGTCAACTGGAGACAACTCTGCTGACCAACTAAGTTTGAGGGATTGAGGGCCTCAAACCTGGAGTTCCAAGGTGCAGCCCTGCGCATTCGCTGGTTGTGGCAGCAAGCTAAATTCCCCGACAAGCCCTGGACTAACCTGCCATTCCCCTCCGATAAGCTCTCGGATGCAATTCCTTGAAAACACAAAGATCATCATTGGCTCACGGGCTTCCATCTCTTTCTAGTACATCCATTGTCCCGGTTGGTAGGAAATTTTTTGAATTTTTTCCTGATTTTTAAATTTCTAAATTATTTTAAAATTTAATCTATAATCACCCCTCATCACTGTTCAATTTAATCTATAATTTCTATTCTCTAATCACCCCTTATCATTTTAAATCGTCTAACTTCCCGGCCAGTCACCCATCCTGTCACTACTCCAGCTTGAGCACGCTTAACTTTCGAGTTCTATTCCCCCTAGTTTCCAAATCTGCACTTGTTATTTCCTGACAATAGTAAGATGTCAATCCTATTAACCCTCAGGAGTTTAGCTTGAGCATGAAGTCACACGTCTCACTGTTTGAGTTTGAAGCTATTATTCTAAAAAAACAATAATGATTTAGTAACACTAATATTTCTTGAATAAGTAGTTTGACCATAGTTTGACCAGATCTGACCAAAATTCAAAAAACTCAAATAATTATTTAGTAACACTAATATTCATGAATAATTATTTAGTAACACTAATACTTCTTGAATAAGTAGTTTGACTAGATTTTACCAAAATTCAAAAAAACTGAAATTTGAGCATAACTTTTTTTCCTTTTAGAATTTGAGGATTTTAAAAAATTGCAAAATGGCCTACTTTTGTCAAAATTGGATGCGGATTTTCGTGTTGAATATTTTGATATATTATACCTTTTTCCGACATCGTATGCAAAAGTTATAGCCGTTTTACTTTTTCATAACACTTTTTTGCAAAACATGTCAAATTTAAGTTTTTTAATTTTCCTAACTAGTAGATGTAGTAATATAACTACATCTCGAAGGATTTTTTGAAGTTTTTATTATTTTCTTTTGTTTTTTAAACTAAAATGGCGATAGGGGGGTAGAGTTTGAGACACGAACCCCTTTAGTCTCGGTTTGAGACACGAACGGGGACTAAAGGTCTAATCTTTAGTCCCGGTTTGAGATACGAACCGGGACTAAAGGGCATCGCATCCTTTAGTCCCGCTTCGTGTCTCAAAGCGGAACTAAAGGTCTTATTTAAACCGGGACTAATGCCTTCCCGACGCCCTAACCGCTCGAACCGAGACTAATGCTCATATTAGTCCTGGTTCGTAATGCAACCGGGACTAAGGTGTACATTGAGTTGTGACCAAAGCCCTGTTTTCTACTACTGTCCCAAGCCTCTATATACATAGCAAGACTCTTTTTTGCGGCAATGAGGGACAACAAATGGATTTCTTGCATCAAGACCAACCATTCTGTCCATGTTTTGTGCGAGTACCTACATGTGTCGAGCATCACATCTCGCATCAACCTGTCACCACTGAGGCCGATGACATTAGATGGGAATGGACTGTTGATGGAGAGTACTCAGCGCGAACTGCTTATCAGCCGGTCAGCCGCTCTT
>NC_041392.1:88470634-88491961 GCF_002162155.2 Triticum dicoccoides | reverse complement strand
CATGCGTGGCTTGCAATCCAAGGACGTTGACACGACGGGTCATTACCAAAGAAAAGTTGGCCTCATAATCTAACTTGTGCCCTCTGTCATCAACAACCGAGACTGCGTTGCACCTCTTCGCCCAATGCTCTTTCTCCAGAATCATCTTGTCCCTTGTCCCTTACTTTCCAAAGGTTCAACCTCCAACTCACCTCTCCGCCCCGCGATGAGCCTTCTCTCGAAGACTGGTGGTTCCATCCAGTGGAGCAGCTCCCTACGCCGGCAAGATAAAAGGCAAATTGTCTTGTATCATTATCCGGCAAGAGAGAAGAGAAGAGAAGCCGGCACGAGCCCCAAAATTTTTTATGTGAGAAAGAGATGGGTGATATATTAATGATATAGCATACTAGTCTCTACTCCTAATGTCTCATGTCTCAGTTGGTAGGTCGTGTTCCGGGTTTTATTTTCGTCCCACCATTTTCATCTGGTTTTTTTTCGTCGGTTTTTTCGTCCCCTCCACTCCTCCAGCCACCCACGCACGTAGCCGGAAAAAACACTCCACAAAAAAAGCACTCCTATCGATCTACTCCTACAAGACCGCTGCCGCCGCCGGCGGCATCACCCATCTCGATCCAACTCCTTCCTCGGTCCAACTCCTATGAAACCGCCGCCGCCGCTTCCATCGCGGAACCCCAGGGTTTCTAGCCTCGCCACCCACGTCTTGCTCCTCTGCCAATCTACGAGACCGCCGCCGCCGCCATCGCGGAACGCCAAGGTAGGGCGTGGTCACATTGCAGGCAACGAGGAGCAGCACAAGGCTGTGTCTGTCGTGCCCTGCATCGCGCCACCCACCACCTCCACCCTCCATAGTCATCCCTTCCCCAACCTCTGTCCCGTCCCGCATGACGGTCGGCCGCTGTGCTCCCTTAGCAGGCCAAGCCATGTTCATCCTCCCCCGCAGCACTGTGATCCCGCCACTGCTTCGGTCGATCATCCGCGCCCCGCCCCGCTGCGGCGCAGCGCACCGTGCCATGTAGGCGGCTGAGAGATGGAGAAGGGGTCGTAGGAGCCATCCCCGCGTCTCTCCAATACGTTTCCTGTCCATCGTCTTCCCCCATCTCCAGCAGCTAGATTGTTCCCACATCGGATCCATGCATGTGCATCTACGTAAGTACCATCCACGTGCCTTCATTTGATTTTATTCATTGTTCATTTGGTCCTTAATTAATTATCTTGAGCGTTGATTAATTAATATGGAACTCGCACATTTGTGATGGTTTTTTATCTTGCATAAAAAGGAGAGGTGGTTCTTCTTCAGAAGAAAAAGCATTCTTGTTTTCCCCGGATGTGATTATCAGTACGATCTAATCTGATCTGATTTTTCTAGATTATGGATGCTTTCTTGTTTATCCAGTCTTGATTTGGGCAGCTGGTTCATGAATATCTTCTCCTGTGGAGAGTTAGTAGCAAAATTATTTATTATGTCATCTGTACTTCCATAAATGTGAAGCTCAGACAAGCTATTCTGTTCAGGGTGTTTGCTAACAGTCCATATTTTCAGATTTCCCACGTGTGCACAACTAATTTCCTCGGTGAAGCTGCTGCTTTCTGGTCAGCTGCAAGCTCCTATTTCTTCCCATAGTTTTTGTACTGTGATAGCCTCAATGAAAAAAATAGTTGTTCTATATAGGTGCTTCTCATTTCACGGATAGATTGTTCTTGATAGGTAGCTGACATGAATTATAGTTTGTCCTGGAGACCTTAATATCAATAGTTCTAAGTAGAGTTCTGAATGAGCTGCAAAAAATACTCTTGTTAGATTGCCAGTTATCTTAGTTAAACCTTCTAGATGTTTGTTCTATGCTGCATCATCTATTAAATCACCGCTAAGTATCCTGCACTGAGATCTGTGGCGATGTTTGTGTGTAGCCACCGCGCCTCAGCTCTAACGGCGGAATGGCCATGTATATATTTTTCTTCTGCCTGCATAATGGAAAAAAAATCCTCAAAAGTAGTTGCAGGTGGGCCGTCGGTGACAAGATTTACCCACAGAAGTTGAATAGGTATTAACCCCTAAGAATACCCAAAAGCAGAGGTAAGGAAGATCGATGTAACTACACTGATGTTTGAGGAAATATTGTTAATATACCTTGTTAGCGAATTGAGTCCTATCACTGGCTAGACAAGAGTGAATGCCTTATCCTTGTCCTTCAGACGCTTGCTGCTCTGTAGCCATAACAGTGTGATAACTGATAACTACTTAGTTGATTTTTGGGTTGCTTTGCTGTCTGAATCAGGTTTTTGCAGATCATTAATATCTTTTTTTAGGGGCAATACTACCCTTACTTACCTCATAGTTGTGCATAAATCTTCACAAGCAGTGATTTTAGGGTTCGTTCTGTCTGAAACCGTGCTAAGCGGCGAGCCAAATTAATTATTTCACGGTTCTTAAGCGGTACATAACATAATGCTAACTGTTCGTTCTACATGTTCATATAACTGATTATTGTTGATTTGTAAATATTCTATCTGCATTGTTGATAGAAGATAGACTGTACTATCCTATTTATTTGTCCCTCCCTTGGTTTGCCTTTGGCTCTATTGGTCGTTTTTTTGCACAAATTTATTTGCCTGCCTCTATTTTGAAATAGAATATTTGGCTTGGCTTTTGATTGCTGTTGTATGCGTGATGGCAGATGGATTTTTTTCAGCTGACACACTATGAGATGCTTGTGATGTAGCAGTTGTAAGTATCGAACCAAATGAATTATTATTTTTAATGTTATTTTTGTGCAGTTTCGCCTCTTACATACTCTGGTGATTTTTTAGATGCCTGCAACTTTGTGATTGTACAAGAACATGTTGCCATGGTTGACTATTGCCCAGTGTAGGCCTTTTAACAAACATGTCGTGATTGATCTATTCCACACTGGTACATTAGAAGATCTATGTCTATACATGTATGTTATATTGAAAGATCTTGCATATTTCTAAGCTAAATCATGGAAAAGTAGATATCAGTTTTTAGGTTAATTCTAATGTAATGCAATTAACTTCCCATGAACTCTTGAAAAAAAAACTGCTTTTCTTCGTCTGCAGTATGTTCACCCAGTAGAATGGATGCTTTTGAGTACAAAAAGTCTGAAAGCCTGTTCAACTATGATGTATAGTGTGTAGTAGCACTTCGGTTAGGTATAGTTCTTGCTAAGTGCCGTTCATAGTGTTCCTTTTTATGGCAAGGCATAGTAGATTGTAGTTGTCATAGGCATCCAGCAGTTCAAAAACTGATGTAATGTTGATAAATATGTACATCAGTGCACAAGCAGTTGAACAGTCCTTAATATCTTGATGGAAGGAATAAGAGGCACTTACAATGCTCAGTTTTTTGTGTCTGCCGTATTGTTGTGCTATTTCAGGAAGAATATGCAAAAGAGATCAATGACACCAGGGCCCTCAAGCTCATGTAAGCTGAAGAGGCAAAAATTCTTGATAACGTAGAGCATACTAGCATTATCCTCATTTTCTAATCTATTAGTCCTTCATAATTCTTCGCGTGATGTAAGATTGGTTGCATTGTTAACAAAACTAAAGAAAATAACAATATATAAGATAATACTCCTTGTGTAGCTAGCAAAATTGTTTTATATTATGGGATGGAGGGAGTAACTTTTATTGATAGATATTCAGATTGCACTAATGTGAACAATCCATGTATATTAGCACGTCTATTGATTGTGGAAGTTTCAAATGTTTAACCACATGGATATCACAACGATACATGTACATATTGGTGTAGTATCTTCAAATTTATTTCTCAAATGTTAAAATATAGATAGAATAAGATCAGAACAGAAGAATTGTGTTTACATGATTGTGATGCATGTGTTTGTCCATGTATTTTGGTATACACTAGAATGTGTATAGTATATCTTGTTTGTGTTTTCTTTTCAGATGATTTTTTTGGCATGTTGGGTTTCTTTATGTCACTTCAGGAGTTGAAGAATGAGAAACTAAAGGTTGTTCTACTTCTTATATTAACTCGTGATGTGACTATACTTGTGCATAGTGAGGTAGTCAATGATGGCGGGAGTGACATGGACACTCTATGCCCTTGCTTCTCGCCAAACACGGTGTTTCCCCGGATGTGATCTACTGCGACGATGAGGTCATGCAGGTATGACCTCTGATCATATGCCTTAGGTAATGCTTCAGAAGCTATTCATTGTATTTTAGTTTTGGTTAGGTAGGTATAATGTCCATTATAAGCTCATATATATATGGGTTCTTCAAGTATTTGTGCAAGAATTACTAAAAAATACCCCTAATTTATTATCTAAAGTAGTTAGCAGTAATATTGTACTCATGATTATCAGCAATAAAAAGCCCATCTACTTTAGCCACATTTCTCCCCCACAGATGTACTGGATTTTGGGGAATCCAGACTATCCAGATGGTTGGAATTTGAGGAGCCCGTTGGGTGCCCATTTGATGTCAAAACACAACCGGACGTAAGAGGTAGAAATGAGCTTTAACAGAAATATGGAGAATGATTTGAGGGATTGTAAATGGTTGAGATAGAGAATCATTTGAGCGGTTGTAAATGGTTGAGATAGCAAAATATGCACATCTGATATTGATTAAGTTTTCTATGAAGGATTTTGCATTACATGCACCGGCGGAGCGTCGGCGGGACCAAGGAGGGTCCCGGCCCCCTTTTCATGTGTGACATTGCAAGGATAAGCTTGTCCTAAAACTAAACACCCTATTAATCTTCCGGCCATGGTTTAGGTTTAGCTTCAGGTTCAAACTGCTCAGAACATCATACTATTGCAGTCTAGCTTTCCAACTTTTCTTGGTCCAGAGTAACCAGAGAGAAGTGAAGAACTCAACTAGGTAGATTAGATGCCCCTTGTGTTGGTGAGAATATTTATTTTTCTTAACCAAGCTCTCAAGATACCAAGGAAATAATGATTGTTAACCTACATGCATCATGTTCAACCCATCTTCTTCGCAACCAGTACATTTTATTTTTGCATGTCCATTGCTCATTTTAACTTCTGCCATTTATTCCTAGGAGCTCATATATATTTCTTTTCTTTTCTCCTTTCGCATATGGTCTCATTGTTACTTCAATAATAGTACTATGCAATCCAATTCTTTCTCCAGGAGCCAATGGTCAAGTTTGTACATTTTTTGTTTTTGAAAGATGTCCTACCAGCTCTATTGTCTATAAATGGTCCGGTTTATGTTTTTTGTCGGGGATTCGCCGCTTCTTTTGGAGGTACGACGTCTACATCTATCAGTTGTTCTGCCACGAATTCTGATGCACTTTTAATGTATCTTGAATTAAAAGGAGCATGAGAACTTGCCAAGCCATCTAGAAATGCCATCAGAGCCGAAACATTTTTAGGTTGCTGACAACATTGAGCTGGACTTGCTTTTTATGCTACTACTACTGAAGACAAACTCCAGAGAAGGGAGTGAAAGTAGAAAGAAGAGAGGTTGCACAAGATGAGTAATGATGGGTAGCGGTAGAGGCTGAAACTGTGATGATGATGCGGATCTGACCATTAGTATGTTTCCCATCAAGGAAATCTACAATTTCTATTATGATACAGATTTTCTATTATGAGGTCTGTTTCTCATAAAGAATGTGATTTCTGCATGATAGTTTTTTATTGAAGGTTTTATGCAAAGACTGACATTTAAGAAGGATGTAGTAAAATGTAAACCTTGGTAGGTACTCCTGAAGTTGAAGCTACTCAGGCAATAGTAATTTCTTTTTCTGAGAACTGAACTACTGTTTCAGGTTTTGCTTAATATTGTTATTCCTCGTAGGATGTTCAAGATGTACACCCTTTAAATTTTGTACTTACCATAGCTTCAGGTCCACTTGTGAGCTCTTATGCAATTTTGCTTAAGTTAGATTACATTGGGGTTGCTTTGACCTTATGGTCATGTATATACCAACGAGGACCTATTACATATCCTTTTTTCCCTCAGAAATCTTTAGGTACAACTGCATGGTTACGTGCTTCGAATTAAAAGCATGTATGGAGGGTGGTGGAAGGAAAGATTGCAAGTCAGATGCACCACTGGTATACAGTATACACAATTTGTGTTAAACCATTGAAATGTTTATGACCCGTTCCAATGCACGAGCAGTCAACTAATGCAATACGCCATCATCTCTCGAGGTAGTGATAGCCGTCTCATTTTTTCAATCAGATGTACAATACGCCATAATCTCTTAGAGTATGTGGGAAGTTTAGAAAAGATGCAAGAAATGGTGCAGTGAGATGGCACACCTTCTAAGTGACGACAATGCTACATGCTGCTTTGTCTTTTTTTATTTATTATATTTTTATACGTTCACCTTTGTAGGTCAGAGATAATAAAAGTTGATGGTTTCAGATGATGCTTTGAAAATGTCGATTGAGAAAGTGACGGATGTGCGACTGGACTCAAAAGTCATCCAGTTTTACACGATGAGATGCATACAAATAATTATTCTTTCTTGTATATATGTTGCACATGATAATACTTTTTTTGCGGGGTATGAGAGAGATGGAGATAGATTACGTTGATGTTCAAAAAGAATCCTTCGACAAGGGCCGGGTTAATTTCATTGGAATGAGCCAAAACTACACCGAGTTTTATACAACAACGTAATCTATCTCCATTGCTAAAAACCTAAAAAGCCCATGGCAACGCACAGGCATTCTACTAGAGGTCAACATGGTAAGTAAAGTATTTTGTCTATTGTTATCATGGTTTATTGTTGTTTCTATAGCTCCACTTATAGATTTATCTTCCCTATTCGTCCATCGGCCGATACATCTTGTACGTCATCGACAAAGAGGCACGTCGTCTATATATTATGGACCCTATTCAAACATCACAATCGTCAGAGGATAAAAATTTGACGCATGCACTGAAATTAAAATGTTTTGTAAGGGATTTCAAAGAAGCACTCGAAATAAAGCTGCATGGTTGGAATTCTGATATATCTAAATGGCAACGTTTATTTCCGTTTGGTATTCCAACGAGTATAGACGGGTAATGAATTCATAATAAAAATATTTGTTTTTGTTAATTTAAAAGTTTGCAGGAATGTGTCTGGCTATTTTGTTTTTCATTTTATGCTCTGGTGGAACGGTAAAGAATTGCTGAAGCCGGTTTGTACGGTGAGTATTGTCCGTTACATGTTTTAAGACCATCAGCGTGAAATTTTCATACTAACTACATATATTGTTTGTGCAGGATGGGTATAAATTGAGAAAGCAGTTTTTATTATACTTGCTAAAACATTGTGGAAATGAAGCTAAAGGCAACTTTCCTGATATTATAAAAGAATTTCTTAAGAGCATCATCTAGATATTTATAGTTTTGTAATAGATGTTTAGTTGGAACATTGCTCAGTTTGTTACATGGACATGTTGTTAATCTTCCTTTTTGTTATCAATTTACATTGCAAAAATGGACTTCAATTATTCAATATGTGTTTGTGTTATATTGTTTGTACATATGAAATTTAACATGCAACTCTTGCAAACTATTTCAAGAGCCCGTTGCAACGCACGGGCACTCTACTAGTATCACTAACTATTGTATGAGTGTGCTATTGTTTATTTTATAGATGGGCTATTAGGTTGACTATAAATTAGTGGCAGACCTACCAGAGAACGGCAGGGGGCAGAGGATAATAAATGATTGTTTGGGGGGGCGCTAATGACTATTTTTTTCTTCAAGCTTAGTCCAAAATCATTCTCTGTTTACTCTAATCGGGGGGAGGGGGGAAGGGAGGGCACCCGCCACCCAACCATGGCCACCTTGAGATCCCGTCGTCGCCGCCTCCATGAACAATGCGTCAATGCATCCCCTTCTCAGTAATCCTCCTACACAATGCGTCACAATTACTTATTACTCTAGTTAATCTGCCCTTCAGTTCGCCAACTTCCATGAACTGCGAATATTTCGTAGAGCAATGTTAATGGATACTTGCAACAAATATTTCATTATGCTCATAGTTAACATAAAATTAGTGTATGTAGCAGAAATACTTAGTGGTAGCAGAGATGTCAACAAGGGACCAAATTTGTCTGATCCATATGCATAGTTTCAGACCTACTTTTTCACAAATTATTGAACTTAGCCATGGCTGATGATTTCACTGAATAAACTGTATGTTTGTTTTCTTATTTTCACCTGGCAGTGTGGATCCATGAATACACTAGACTTAAGAAAAAGAGTTGCGGTACCACCTAAATAGATTCAAAAAATAGTATCAAAAGTTACCCTTCGGTGTCGCCCGTGGGTTGCACTACTGCATCGGCAGGCGCACCCTAACCAATCCAAATTAAATGGTTACAGTAAGGGGCGGAGCTAGAAAAATTGGTCATTGGGTTCGCTCAATCACTATTTATGATAACGTGATACTAATTTATGAAGAATAAAGTCTAACTACAACAAAAGTATAACACCCCACCCGTAAACAATATAACAATATCACATATTATGTTGCATTAAAAACTGAGGGCCTCTTTGATTCGTACGATTTTAAAAATGTGGGAATAGAAAAAGCATATGATTAGGGTGGCATGTCAACTTGAATCATATAGGATTAGCAAGGAGTGTTTGATGTTACATGGAAAACAAAGAAAATGTAAAAAGAGGTTGGAGTGGATGTTAGGTTTCTCATGAAATGTAGTACAAAAGATTTCATAGGAATTTTTCCTACGGGATCCAATCCTATGAATCAAAAGGCCAACATAGGAAAAATTCCTAAGGATTTCAATTCTCTAGAAATCCTATAAAATTCGTTTAAATCAAAGGATCCCTGAAGAGTGCAAGACAAACCGGTTCAATAAAATTATAAAAACACTTGTTTACGTACCTAACTTTGTAGCTCCAAGGATTTTTTTTATTTTTTGCGAGAAAACTTTTGACCTATTCATTTTTAATCATGACAATATAATGAACACCAGAAACAATAAAAATTACATTCAGATCCGTAGACCACCTAACGATGACTACAAGCACTGAAGCTCTAACTTTAGCTTCTCATTTTCCTGTGAAATTAAAAAGAAGGATAAGTTAGTTTGACAAGTTTAAAATAAGTACCATCAAGCAAAAGAAGTTTGTAAAGTCACTCACATTTTAGAGTGACCTCTTTCTATCTTTCATTGCTTGTATCATTATCCGAATCTGATGACCGAGTTCTCTTCGAATAATACTGCTCCTTAGTGTAGATCAATCGAAGTCCATAGAGAAAAAAAATAAAAAACTAGAGCAAAAAAAAAAACACTATGATACAAATCTATTGGAATAGATAGAACATAAATAAGAGAAAGGAGGAGATTAGATGTGACAATGTAATCTAATGCGGATCTAATTACCTTAAATTTTGGGCTACAGTTGTTGCCGCTGTCGATCTGTAGCGACCTGCTTGCTGCTCGCGTACGGTGGACGAGGCGCCGAGCAACACAAACAGATGAGAGAAGAGATGCGATTTGGAAAAAGAACAAATAGACTCAAAAAAAAAGGAAAAGGAACAGATGACGAGGCGTGCGGCTGCTTGCGTGTATATACACACCAACTTTTTTGTTTGTTTGAGAAACTCATATAGACACAACATTTCTTTTTAGTTAGATTTTTTAGCAAATTTGTTTTTTAGTAAGATGCGAGACTAACTAGTTAACGAGCGCTTCTTCGGGAGCCTGACAATGATCAGCGCCGCTTGGCGCGCTCTCAGCCATTCGCCACGTGCTAGTTAACGAGCGCTTCTTCGGGAGCCTGACAATGATCAGCGCCGCTTGGCGCGCTCTCAGCCATTCGCCACGTGTCGTGCTCTCGGCGTTTCCTCCAGATTATTTTTTATTTTTCCGCACGCGTTTTCGGCTTTTTAAACGTTTTTTTCGGGTTTTTTCAAGGTTTTGGTTTTTCACCGGTCTTTCTTAGCTTTTCAATCAAAAAAATTGATTTTTTTATTTTGCGGGAAAAAAAGAGTTTTGTTTCTTTCACGAGAGTCACAGTTTTGCTTTCGCGAGAGGCATGGTTGAGATTTCGTGAGAGGCAAGAGAGTCACGCGTTTTCTTTTTTTTTTTCCCGAAAGTCACATTTTTTTCGCAAGAGACACGGTTGTGCTTTAGCGAGAGTCACGGCTGTGCCTTTCAGAAAAAAAACGCGTTTTCTGTTTTTTCTTTCTTTTGTGAGAGTCACGGTTTTGCTTCCGCGAGAGGCACGGGTGTGCTTTCGCGACAGTCATGGCCGTGCCACTCGGAAACGGAAAAAAAACTTTTTCTATTTTTTTTTCTTTCGCGAGAGTCACAGTTTTGCTTTCACGAGAAGTATGGTTGTGCTTTCGCAAGAGTCACAGTCGTGCCTCTCGGAAAGGGAAAAAACACATTTTCTATTTTTTTTCCTTTCGTGAGAGTCACGGTTTTGCTTTCGCAAGAGTCATGGTTGTGCTTTCACGACAGTCACAGCCGTGCCTCCTCGGGAACAGAAAAAAACGTGTTTTCCGCGAGAGTCACGGTTTTGCTTTCGCGAGAGGCGCGGTTGAAATTTCGTGATAGGCACAAGCGTGCCTCTTTCGAAAAGGGAAAAAAATTCGTGCTCCTGATTCGATTTTTTTTGTGAAATTTTTTTCGTCAAAATCTATCAACATGGATCTAGTTTTAAAAATCTCGACGCGAGAAATCCAACGATGAAAACGGTTTAAGATTTGGACGCACGATTTGAGAGATAAAACGTTTTGAATAAACGGATCTACGAAAAAAGGGAAAACTCTCAGGTTACGACAAGTGACGCGTTGCATATGCGCCACTTATCGCAACAAGGAGAATTGAAGTGATCTTTGTAATAAATACTTTTTAATTAATGATTTCAATAAGATACACGCACGTGAGTACATGACTAGTCACCAAGGAAGGGCTGCTAATCATGGTTTAGGCCTGGCCGCCTGGGCATGGACTTCTCATGGGCTTTTGGGTCCTTTGCTTAGCTGTTCTCATGGCCCTCACGTTATTTAATGGGGTCAGGTTTGGGAGTAACTAGTTAACGAGCGCTTTTTTGGAGCCTTATAATGATCAGCTTTACTTGGCGCGCTCTCAGCCATTCGCCACGTGTCGCGTTTTGGACTCTTTCTTTGGATTTTGTTTTTTTTTTATTTTTCCACACGCGTTTTCGGTTTTTAAATGATTTTTTCCTGTTTTTTTTCGATGTTTTGGTTTTCTCCTGGTCTTTTTTAGCTTTCCGATCAAAAACAAAATTTCGAAAAAAAAAATTGCGCGAAAAAACACGTTTTCTTCTTTTTTCCTTTCGCAGAAGTCACGGTTTTTCCTCCGCGAGAGGCACGGTTGTGCTTTATCAAGAGTCACGGCCATGCCTTTCGGAAACGAAAAAAAACGCGTTTTTTGTTTTTTTTCTTTTGCGAGAGTCACGGTTTTTCTTCCGCGAGAGGCACGGTTGTGCTTTTGCGAGAGTCACGGCCGTGCCTCTCGGAAAGGGAAAAACAAAATGCGTTTTCTGTTTTTTTTTTCTTTCGTGAGAGTCACGATTTTGCTTCCGCAAGAGGCATGGTTGTGCTTACGCGAAAGTCACGACCGTGCCTCTCGGAAAGGGAAACAAATATGCGTTTTCTGTTTTTTTTCTTTCACGAGAGTCACGGTTTTGCTTCCGTGAGAGGCACGGTTGTGCTTTCGCGAGAGTCACGGTCGTGCCTCTCGAAAACAGAAAAAAACGCGTTTTCTGTTTTTTTTCCTTCCACGAGAGTCACGGCTTTGCTTCCACGAGAGGCACGGTTGTGATTTCGCGAGAGGCACGGGCGTGCCTCTTTCGAAAAGAGAAAAAAACCGTGCTCCCAGTTCGGTTTTTTCGCCCGGTTTTTTTCGTCCGGTTTTTTTCGTGAAAAAAAACTTCGTTAAAACCTATCAACATGGGATCTAATTTTGAAGATCTCGACGCGAGGAATCCAATGATGAAAACGGTTCAAGATTTGGACGCACGGTTTAAGAGATAAAATGTTTTGAATAAACGGATCTACGAAAAAAGGGAAAACTCCCAGGTTGCGACAAGTGGCACGTTGCATGTGCGCCACTTGTCGCGGCCTAGGAAAGTGAAGTGTTCTTTGCAACGAATACTCCTTAATTAGTGATTTCGGTCAGGTTTCCTCAACAAAAACTGGGAACAAGATCCTCTGACTTAGAAGAAAGTACTGCCGAGGGACGTCCTACGCCCAGGGCTGATGGGGTCAGGTAGGATTTTTTACTGGGTTCAGGTCAGACAAACATGTATCTACACGCACTTACGATGCAAAAGCCATTGGGTTTACTTGAACCCAACGCTTCTATGTTGGTTCCGCCGAGTATAAATAATACTCGTTGGCATATAAGGGCATCTACAATGCGGCGCTTAAAAACGGGCGCTAGGATTTTGATCCCTGCCGATGGGCAGTTGCCAGGTTGAATCTTGGTCTCTCCTCTAGCGTCGATGCAACAAATTGAGTCGGGTGCTTCTTGGTTTTTTGCCTTGCGGCGTGGAAAGCGGAGACTCTACTTATGTGTAGTTAGCTGATTTTTAGCGTCTCTACTTACGTGTAGTTAGCTGATTTTTAGCGTCTCAGTTAGCGCCCTGCGTTGAGGGGAAGGGTCGTTAGCTCCTTTTCATTTTCGGGGGTGCTTATTTTATTTGCCTTTTACCTATTTAAGCGTCTACTTAAGCGCTCAGCATTGTAAATGCCCTAACTAACCATGCTAAAACAGCTTTTAAAAAAACCATGCTAAAACTAGTGATTTCGCAGTTTACCCAAACAATTTTTTTTTAGACTAAACCCAAACTGGCGCTTAAGGTGCCGAATAGGGTTTGAGGAGCCCAGGGCCGAGCAAATGGCCTGCAGGCCCACCTTGTGCCCAGAGGCTCGCATGGCGATGGCGCCCGGCCGATCGTAACCGCCTAACCAACAGCCTTCGCCATGGCCTCTCCACCGCGCAGTGCCCACCTCTACCGATGGACCATTTCCACGACGGGCAGCACGTCCGGCTGCGGAGCCGCGTGCACGACACGTACTACCTCCACGCCGACGACGACGGGGAGAGCGTCTCCATCAGCCGCCGTCGGTACTCGCTGAACGCGGCGTGGACGGTGCACATCTACCACGGCGACGGCTCGCACCTGCTCCTCCACGGTGCCGCTTACGGCCGCTACCTCGCGGCCGCGGCCAAGCCGGCGCCGTTCGGACACCACGGCTTCCGCGCCGAGCAGCGCGACTACGACGAGCCGGTTCTGGCGGCCATCATGTGGCAGGCCGTCGACGCGGGCTCCGGGGACGGCGTCCTGCTCCGCAACATCGGCGGCCGCTACCTCCGCGCCAGCGGCAAGTTACGCAGGTACCTCCGGTGGAACGCCCGCGTCGGCGTCGAGTACACCGACAACGTCAGCGCCATGATGCACTGGATCGTCGAGCCGATCCGCCCCAGAGCGCGCCCGCCTCTCATTCCGGGCCCGATTCGGGTGAGTTCGCCATGTCCCGCTCCTCATTCCTGATCGCATTTGTGTTTTCGATCAGAAAATTCAGATTATCACCCTGCTTCTTTGATCTCCTGAATATACATAACTAGGGTTCTTGGCGACTCAAGTGCAGACCCGCGTCCCCGGAGACCTCTCCGTCATCATGCTGGGGCGCAAGCCGGGCGGATGGCGCCGGATTCGGTTCGTGCGAGCGAGCGACGAGGGGCTCTACAACGAGGACGGCTGGTCCGCGCTCCGTATCAGGGGGAGGTCCGTGTACCACCTGAGGAACGCGCTGGCCAGCCGCGTCGGCGACATCGACATCCACGGCCAGCGCCGCGACATGGTCATGTGCGTCCGAGCGGGCCTCTACGGGAGGCTGACCCCACTCGTCGTCAACCTGCCCCACGGCCGCTACGGCGAGACCCTCGATATCGTCGTGATGCTGTCCGGGACCCCTGGTGAGAGCCTCCCTCCATGTCAGAACTCAGAACTTCCCATTTATCCCATGGAGGCAAGAAGTGAGCAATGTACAGATTTTGGTGTAGATACTTTTTGCTGCACGGCCATGATTTTTTTTTTTTGGTCTTGTTTAAGTGGGGTGCTGATCTGCTTGTGTTTGAAAAATAGTTTACCGAAGCTGTTACAGTAAAACAGTTCACTGAAATTGTACCGGAAAACAAGTTAACTGAAACTGCTGGGTGTTGGGAATTGTCTGCAACTGCAGGGAAGATACTAAGTTTCTAACCTGTGAACAAAATTCAGGTTGTATCCTACAAGAGATAGTCCATAAAGCTTAGTTCCTTGCACATTATAATTATATTGTTTCAGGTTTTGTCTTCTTGATCTTGTCATTATATTGATTATTTGTCTGCCGCCTAACTGCCTCATTATTTCTGCTAATTCAGCCTATGATGCGCTGCGACACCCGGATGTCGCCGCGAAGTAGATAAAGATCAGAGTGGGAGTCCTGACAGTTCACCTGGAAGTTTCGCTGCCTCAGACACAATGCCGGCAGAACTGGACGCCTACTTTTGCATATTGATATTTGATAGATAGATATAGTAGGTTGAGAAAACTAATCAGCTCTTGTGTTTCTTTTGCTAGCTAAACTTGCTCCGCTCTCAGGACAGGGGGAACCTGTCTATTTTGGCATCGCGGTTCTATGATTCAGACCTGCTGAAAGCGTTGTGTCCAATGGGTGAATAATTTCGTAGCGATTCTGGTTGTAGTAGTCGTTGCACTGTCGCTCTTCTGACATTCATCTCTGTGATGTGGTTGCTACTGCTTCCGGGATGAAGCATTCCACTGTGGGTTCTGCAAATGAATCGACGGTCACCATTCATTTTGGATGATGTACTTCGCATAAATGGAAAATGCAGTGGTTATTGCAGTGTGATGATGATCATGCGTTTCATATAAGTGGAAAATAAATTTGGTTCTTCCAGTGGGCTGGTGGTCATGTATTTCTTTTAGACTATATGCATTTCGTACAAATAAAAAATGTAGCGGATTCTTGCTGTGAGCTGGTGATCGTGTTTTCAGTTGTCCTGTTTTGGGTGTTGGCCACGGGGTTTGCAACGTACGAACAAAATTCAGGTTTTATCGAGTAATTGACAAAAAACTATCACATTTCACGTATCCGTCTCACAGAACTATCACATTTTGAAAACTGAACAAAAACTCCAGATTAGTGCTAATTTCGTGACAAAAAACTACCAGGTCGAGTTGAAGACCGATTTAACCGTTTTAAACCCCTTTCTGACAGAGCTGGCCCACCTGTCGGGACGGCTACCGCGCTAACGGCTAACGGCCCACACGTCAGCATCAAACCTTCTTCTTCCTCCTCTTCTCCTTCTTGTTGGCATTTCCTCGAACACCTTACCAGCAGCAGAGCAGGACACCGGCGAGGACAAGTAGAGCTCTAGCCCCAGGCTCGGGTGGTGGCGTGCACCACCACCGACTGGCACCATGCGCATGCGCAAGTGCATGGAGACCACCGGCGGTGACGAGCTCGTGCGCCACTGTCACTGATGTTGGCATGGTCGTCCTCGCCGGTGTGTGGAATACCATATGCAACCCATCACCGGTGTCGCAGCAGCAAGCTCCCCACCGAGAGAGAATGAAGGCCGTCGCCGTCGCCTGAGGAGAGGGTTGGCACGGCCGCGTCGTCGGAGGTTCTGTCTCGGCGGCGCGAGCCCCTCCACCCGTCTCCTCACGCACGGGCGTGTCATCGTCGCTGGTTCCGCGCCGGATGGAGGCGACGGATCTGGTTGGGAGGACCCGGAGGAGCGTGCTCGATCTGCCATGGCCGTCACTGGATCTCCCTCTCCTCCTTCCCTTGTCATGTCCTGTGATGAGAGCGTAGCCCGGCGGCAAGGTCCGTCCGAGGAACAGAAGAGGGTCGGCAGTGGGTGGCGGCGCGGGTGAGGGAATCGGGGGAGGAAGAATCGCCGGTGCCACGGGCTGCCGCTGCTCACCGGCGTCGACGCGTCGGCACGGTGGTGCTGCCCGATGCACATAAGGTGCTTGTTGAACGAGGGAGGAAGAAGAAGGTTGATGATGACGTGTGGGTCTTATTTGTCATAACGGTCAACTTCACGGTCAAAATAAACCGAGTTGACTTTGCTCCCAGTCCCACATGTCATAAACAGGTTTAAAATCATAAAAACAGTCATCAACTTAACTTGATAGTTTTTGTCACAAAATTAGTATTAATCTGGAGTTTTCGGTCAGTTTTCAAAATGTGATAGTCCTGTGAGACGGATACGTGAAATATGATAGTTTTTTGTCAATTACTCGGTTTTATCCAACAACAGTACATCTACATGAAAACTAGTTTCTGCACATTACATTGCCTTTAGGTTTTGTACAGAAGGTGCCTTCTTTTTCTTTTGTTGTCTTGTTTTAGCAATATGAGATTGTTGATCTGCCGGAACGGTTGCAGCACCTGTGACATGGTGCTTAACTTCTTCAGTGTTGCCATCTGTGTCCCGCTTAGACGATGCATCTGGTATCAGTATCTGATCTTGTTCTTTTGGTTATGTGCAATAGCAGCTTCGTCTGCTTTCCAGGATTTGCGTGTGTTAATCGGATTTTTTTTTGAAAAAGGGATTCCCCGGCCTCTACATCAGAACGATGCATACGACCCTTTTATTAAACAAATAAATAGGTTCCAACAATGTCTAAAAGTCTCCAAAGAAAGATAAAAAGGAGCTCAGACAGAGCTAAAAAAAGGATGCCACAACCGGCTGACAAAAAGAAAGATAGGTAAACTAATTGCCTATCCTATTAAATGACCGCCATCCAAACCGCTTCTGGAGTAGTGTTGTAACTAGATGTGTTACCGTCTGAGTATTTCACTTATGTTATTTGGGTACTTCTGACTAGATTAAGTTTTTTTAGGAACGTCTCTTTTGCTCTGCTCTTTCTAGAACTTTAAGTTTGATGTAATTGAATCATAGATGTAGCTATGTAACTAAATCTGTTATTTTAGGACACCATTGGTGTTAATTGGGTAATGTCTTGTCAAAAGTGTTGTGGACATCAGATTTCGGTTGTATTGATTTTCTGAACAATTGGAGAAATGATCCATGATCTTTCGAGGAAAATGCCGAGCATAGATGCCAATGATATGGTTTGTGTATAGTTTCCGTTGATCTCTTTTCTCCACATTTTAATCTTGTTGTTCCAGTTCACAACTGCAGTCTGCTGGGCAATGGTTTGACTGCTTGAAAACTCATGTTTGTTTCGTACACAATTACTAAAAATGATGAATGTGCCACTTTTTCCTAATTGGGCTTTGAGTGCAGATTACTACTGGAGGAATGCTCGAATTGGGTGTGCTGCTGTCTGAGGAGTTCGTTCATTTTATTTGGGTACTTCTGACTGGAAAGTGTGCCCAGACGATGTTCAACTGCGTTATTTCTGGATAGTTGGAGTACAGTTTTTTTAAGAACATGTCCACTCTGTTTGTTTCTAATCTCTTGTCTTTTTAGGGATTCTCTGGTCTATATTGATCTGCTCTCTCCAGAAGTTCAAACCTTGATGTTCCAACTCCCAACCGCAGTCTGTTAGCCTAGCACTGAAAATGGCTGTTTGCAGACGATTTATCCACGCTTCGATGCCAGAAAAACAATGACTTAGATCATGCTGTTTCATTGACAGTAGTGACTTATGCCTGATGGATGAACAAGCGTTGCTCTGAATTGGCTAACATAGGCATGGGCTACATGATCTTGTTGGTTTCTTAGCTGTCTTTTAAGAGGGAATTGCTGCTGTAACTAAATCTGTTCTGTGCGTGCATCATTGATGTTATTTGGGCACTTACATGCCATATGTTTAGAATTTTTTCCTTATAGTGAATTTTTAGATCAAAGGATTCAGATTGTACAATATGGCTCCAGGTGTTTGGGAGTAGCTCAACGTTGGCAGCTGCTGTAGGTGTTGTATCATAATGAAAATTCAGTCATTCAACAATTGAATTGGACGCTGCTGTCGTACAAGAGGTGAAGGCTAGTTATACTATTTACTGCTTGTGATGTACTATGTGTTCACAGATTTTACCTGATTGTACAATGTGTCCACAAATTTACTGTCATTCTGTGTTGTTGGATCTAGTTCACCATTGTTAGGAAATGGTGTACAATCTCGTTGCCTGTAACCTGAACCAAAGATATATTCAAATGATTTCACTAGTTTTGTAGCCTAAATAACTTGCAATCATGTTTGCCTATAGCCTACAGTTTATGAACTAGAAAAAAGTATACATTTCTTATATTGTGTTGAAAAATGATATAATTGTGAATTTCAGTGGTGCTACTTAAATGTGAATGGGTTGATGTTACCGAAGGAAAAGGTATGCAAATAGATAAGTATGGGTGTAGACTTGTGAATTTCTCTAGTCTAATTCACACTTGTAAAAAGGCAGAGGATGAACCTTTTGTATTTGCAAATCAAGTTGACCAAGTGTTCTACGTGGATGACCATCTTTATCCAGGATGGTCAATTGTTTTGAAGATGAAGCCTCAAGATGATTTTGATATGGTGAAGAATGGAATGATGTGGAAACATAACCATATCATGTTTTTTTTGGCGCGTGAACCTTATCATGTCAGCAATTTTTTGAGCTTTTTGATACTGCCGATCAGAAATAAAATTGGATGAGACGAGATATAGAGAAACTGTAGATGCTCGTATAGTGCCAAGTGATGACACAGTACCTCAATAAAGGCCAGCTTCCAATGTGATTCTGTTATTTACATTCTTAGTATCATCTGCTGCAACTTATGTCATTTTGGTCATGAAACTTACTACTATGTTGCTTCTACATGCAGGTTCAATGGATAATGAAAGCCACCGTTCTGAAAATGTGGAACCTAGTTGAAGTGACGAATTTATTGCTGTTATTTGCTATTTTTTTCTTTTATGTCCATTTACTTTATAATTCGGACAACAAGATTTGTAGATCTGACTGGCCTAAAGTATCAATACTTGATCCTAAATACGTTGGTGTTGGTTATTCTTCCTACACATGCTTACACATGTTCGTATTTACCTACATCCAGGTTGTTGCTTATCTCTTAAACATCATACACGTGTTAAATAGGCTGGTTCCACGAATTCGAGCAATACATCGGTGTTGATTGTCTTGCTAATATATCATGAGGGCATCTGTAACTTGGAGGGCAACAACAACAGAGTGTTAATGTTAATCTACGTGCACCAGAATAATGTAGCTGTAGCTTTTCTTCCGTTAGTTGTAGCATTTCTTCAGTTAGCACGGAAAAGACTTGTTCAGCACAGAAAATACTCTGTCGTGCGTGTCTCTGTTCTTTGCTACTGTGTGTGCGTGAGTTGAATTCGAGCTCATCGTTCAATATATTTTATCTGGTGAACAAAATAAAAAAATCCTAAACTACCCTATACTTAGCTCTGACCTCGTACGCTTGGCCGGCGGCACCGCCTTTGTCCGAGTCGGGCTTCCAGACGTGGAACGGCGCGAGGTCGCGGCAGGGCTTCTTGGTCGTCGCCTGACGCTCGCGGATGATCCGTGGATGGACTTACCAGAGATGGCGGCGGCGGAGGTGGTCTTGCTTAGAGACCACTGCTTGCCGTACTTCAACATCTCATCAAGACGATACTCTCTTGTCTCCGTTGTGGTCTTCGACCGGTCGATGACCCGGGCCATCGTGCCCAATCACATATATCCGGCATTAAACAGGAGCGGAGACCGGGGTGAGATAGCTCTGCCCGCCTGTCACCTGGCGCTCGCGGAGGAGCTTCTCCACTTCCTCCTCCACCACACGGAAGGCCTCCGCAGTCGTGCCCCTGTCGCTGGCGGTGCAGGTGTCGCTTAGCGGCCACTCGTCGCCAATCCTGGCGAACTGCCAGTCGAGGTGGCGGTGGCGTTGTGTGGTCGAAGGCAGGCTTCCTTTGTCGAAGTCAGGCTTCCAAACATGGAAGGGCGCGAGGTCGCGGCAGGGCTTCCTGGTTGTGGCCTGACGCTCGGGGATGATCCTGTTCGCTTGCTCTTGCACCGCGCACAGTGTGGCCGCGGCCGCCGCTGACGTGGACATGTGGAGAGATTGGTGGAGGGACTTACCGGAGGTGGCGGCGGTGGAGGTGGTCTTGCCTAGAGACCACTGCTTGCCGTACTTTAGCATCTCCTCATCGAGATGATACTTTCTTGTCTCTGTTGTAGTCTTCGACCGGTCGATGACCCAGACCATCGTGTCTAGTCACATCTCTCCGGCATTGAACAAGAGCAGAGACCGGGACGCGACGCGAGCTGCTCTCAGTTGGCCGGCGCTTCAATGTCGGCTACAGTACAACTCGCACCCGCTTTGTACCCGCAAGAATGCGGCACTGAGAGTGGAGGTGCGTTTGCATGGGAGAGGGTGTGAACAAATGGGGTCCGTGTTGGACGGTAAACTGCATCATGACACGTCCGTCGGTACGTTCGCAGACGTTTTAAGAGTCCACATTGGCGCTAACCCCAAAAGCGACATACTATTTTGTCGGCGGACTTGGTCCAAACTTTTTACACAGACAGTGATTTAACCATGCTCGCATCCGTTTCAAAACAAATTAGAAAAACCGAACGAATTTGATCAACACTACGGAATTCGTTAAAGTTTGTACAAAATTTACATAAAACTGACTGTGATCTCTTACACGTGGCTGCGCTGGCTGGCCGCACTGTCATCGGTGTTGGCGCCATTGTCGTCCTCTAAGTAGTCCTTCCAGTGGCAGAAGGATGCCGAGGCACAACAGCTCTACCCGCCCACCGCCTGGCGCTCGCGGAGGAGCTGCTCCGCTTCCTTCTCCGCTACGCGGAAGGCCTCCGCGCCGTGTCCCTGCCACTGTTGGTGGATGTGTCGCTTAGCGACCAGTCGACCACTCGTCGTCGATCTTGGCGAACTACTGTTCGAGGCGATGACAGCGCTATGTGGCCGTCTCCGCATTTCTGATGGACCGGTTGCAGGTCCAGTCATCTGCCAGGTCAGGGTCCCCGCGGACCCACGTCGACGCCTCGTCGAACTTGGGGAATGAAGAGCAGCACGCCGCGTTGCGGCACTCCTGCCGCGCCGCCCTTACCTTAGCTGACACGATGGCCCATAATGAGGAGTCGGTGCTGTCACAGTTACTGAGGTAGTGGAGGAGTGATGCTTGTCCGTCGATCCGGGTGTAGTGGTTGTGCAGCAGTGAGGACGGCTCCACCTTCATGTGATGCCCAATTTGGACGTCGCGTTGCATGTGTGGGGAGGGATGGGGATGCCTGCTCCAGGATCAATGGGGTACCACGTTGGATAGCAAAATGTGTCCGAAGCAAGCTTA